>NW_027010076.1:0-35707 GCF_036934945.1 Oncorhynchus masou masou
AGTGGGACACAATAATTTTGCACGCCCAATTTTTCAGTTTTTGATTTGTTAAAAAAGTTTGAAATATCCAATAAATGTCGTTCCACTTCATGATTGTGTCCCACCCCTGCCTGACCTGAGCCTGCCTGCCGTCCTGTACCTTGGCCTCTGCTCTGGATTATCGACCCCTGCCTGCCTTGACCTGTCGTTTGCCTGCTCCTGTCGTTACAATAAACATTGATACTTCACTGTCTGCACTTGGGTCTTGTTATTAAGGCACATGACAGTTCACATATTCGAGAAGGCATTTCTGGCAAAAACGCATTTTGATAAAAATGTAAAAAAATACGTTCATACGGCTCTCCTGTGATGTCATGACTTGAGACACGCCTAGTTTCCTGAATCGGGTCACATGTCAACAAATTGACGAGGGCACTAGTACAGTCTGCAGCACCCAGCACCACCCTACTATAATCTGAAGTCAAATGTCTACTGATGATCTGGTGCTTCTGTCCCCAACCAAGGTGGGCCGACACCAGCACCTAGATCTTCTGCATAGATTCTGTCAGACCTGGGCCCTGACAATAAATCTCAGTTAGACAAAAATAATGTTTCAAAAAAGGTCCAGTTGTTACGACCACAGATATAAATTCCATCTAGACACTGTTGCTCTTTTTCACACAAAACTATACATACTTCGACCTAAACATCAGCGCCACAGGTAAAGTCCACAACTGTGAACATTCTTAGAGACAAGGAAAGGGACTTTTATACCATGAAAAGGAAGATAAAATTGGACATATCAAATATGATTTGGCTAAAAATACTTGAATAATTTATAGAACCCATAGCCCTTTATGGTTGTGAGGTCTGGGGTCCACTCACCTACTAAGAATTCACAAAATGGGAGTCTGCATGCAGAAATCGGCAAAAAGATCCTCCATGTACAACGTAAAACACCAAATACATGCAGAGCAGAATTATCAAAACCCAGAAAAGAGCTATTCAAATCCACACCCACCTAAAAGGAAGCAATTCCCAAACCTTCCATTACAAACCCGAGAGAGATGAACCTGGAAAAGAGTATCCTAAGCATGCTGGTCCTGGAGCTCTGTTCGCAAACAGACCCCACAGAGCCCCAGGACAGCAACACAATTAGACCCAACTGTTGCCCCACCTCTGGTTACTGACCCCTGCCTGCCTTGACCTGTCTATTGCCTGTCCCTGTTGGATTATATTAGAGTATTGTTTCTCCCACGTGCATCGAGGTCTCTAGGTCTCACCCTTTTGTACTTGAACTATTTGCACATCGTTACATCACTGTATATAGACATATGACATTTCAAATGTCTTTATTCTTTTGTAACTTGTGTATATTTGCTGTTCATTTTTTGTTTATTTCACTTTTGTTTATCCATTTCACTTGCTTTGGCAATGTAAACATATGTTTCCCATAACAATAAAACCCCTGGGAGGGAGGGAGGGAGGGAGGGAGGGAGGGAGAGATTTCTGTCTATAGCAGCATATTAAAGTTGTCTGAAGGTGAAAGAATGATGGCAAGGGACAAGTCCATCATACCTGCTCTGCGTGAAGGACCAACACTGATGTCTCCAGATGGCAGGAATGTTGTGGAGAGGTTTGAGAATGTCCATGAAGTCTGGAGATGACCGTTGACAATTTAAGAGGAGCTGTGTGTAAAATAAAAGAACAGTGGCAAATTCTGTCACCATTTTGCTTTTCTCTAATGAAGTCTGTAACAAACAATAATCTCTGAATTTACCATCTGTAACTGTGAGATGCACCTCTTGGTATGTGTCTAGGCCATATCTCTCCACTCCACACCAGTAGGTCCCTGAGTCTGACTTCACCAGGTTCTTGATGGTAACAGTGAAGTCTCCATATCTATTGTCATGTATGGCGTATCTTCCTCTCTCAATATAGTTCTTGTTCTTCTGAGTTTGAACCAGAATGTCATTGTATCTGTCACATTTCTTCCCACAGAAGTACTTGTCATTGCTTTTTCCAAACCATTTATCTGCAAATGAGCACTGAATTGAGACCTGTCCCCCAACAACTCCAGTCGCCTCAGTGATGGCTGACTCCACAACACAGAGAGCTGTACAACAGAAACACACGCTCACTAAAGAGGAACTGGACCTCTTTGTCCTCAACACCATCATAGTCCTACTGTACCCATCAACAGAGAGGTGAGAGAACCTTTTTAAGTTCAGTACATTCTGCCATAAATATGCAGATATATCATCTGATCATATCTCTAGTGTATCACGTTCTGGCTCCTTATAGACAAATCATTATATTTGTACATTATATCATCCAGACAGTATCCAGTCTAGTACTATAGAAACTGATACAGACACTATACAGTCTAGTATTATAGAAACTGATACAGACTACAGATAGTATAGTCTAGTACTATAGAAACTGATACAGACTACAGACAATATACAATCTAGTACTATAGAAACTGATACAGACAGAAAGACAGACAGAAAGACAGACAGACAGACAGACAGACAGACAGACAGACAGACAGACAGACAGACAGAACTCACCTGAGAGGAGACAACATGGAGTATCTTCATTCTGGACAGTTACTCCTCAGTTACTATACTGTTAAAGTTACTTTACTACCACAGTTACTATACTGTTAAAGTTACTTTACTACCACAGTTACTATACTGTTAAAGTTACTTTACTACCACAGTTACTATACTGTTAGTTACTTTACTACCACAGTTACTATACTGTTAAAGTTACTTTACTACCACAGTTACTATACTGTTAAAGTTACTTTACTATCTCAGTTACTATACTGTTAGTTACTTTACTACCACAGTTATTATACTGTTAAAGTTACTTTACTATCACAGTTACTATACTGTTAGTTAATTTACTACCACAGTTACTATACTGTTAAAGTTACTTTACTACCACAGTTACTATACTGTTAAAGTTACTTTACTACCACTGTTACTATACTGTTACAGTTACTTTACTACCGCAATTACTATACTGTTAGTTACTTTACTACCACAGTTACTATACTGTTAGTTACTTTACTACCACAGTTACTATACTGTTAGTTACTTTACTACCACAGTTACTATACTGTTAAAGTTACTTTACTACCACAGTTACTATACTGTTAGTTAATTTACTACCACAGTTACTATACTGTTAGTTAATTTACTACCACAGTTACTATACTGTTAAAGTTACTTTACTATTAGTTACTATACTGTTACAGTTACTTTACTACCACAGTTACTATACTGTTACAGTTACTTTACTACCACAGTTACTATACTGTTAGTTACTTTACTACCACAGTTACCTTTCTACCACCTGGTGCATCAACAAGCCCAGGTCCACAACAGCTTCTCTGTCAGCGACTCTCAGTGCTACTAAACCATCACCAGTCAGACAGTGTTAAACAGCAGGGTGATTCTGAAGTCTTCTTTCTTCCTCTGTTGACAGCTCCTCCCCCCTCTGACATCACCCCACTCTCTCTCTGCTTGTCAGAGAGGTGGAGGTAGTGATGGTGGTAACGTGACAGCTCCTCCCCCCTCTGACACCACCCCACTCTCTCTCTGCATGTCAGAGAGGTGGAGGTAGTGATGGTGTTAACGTGACAGCTCCTCCCCCCTCTGACATCACCCCACTCTCTCTCTCTGCATGTCAGAGAGATGGAGGTAGTGATGGTGGTAACGTGACAGCTCCTCCCTCCTCTGACACCACACACCGCTCTCTCTCTTAATTCAATTCAATCTCTCTCTCAATTTAAATTTAAGGGGCTTTATTGGCATGCAAAACATATGGTAACCTTGCCAAAGCAAGTGAAATAGATTATAAACAAAAGTGAAAAAATAAATAAATAACAGTGAACATTAGCTCTCCATGTCAGATGGTGGTGGTGGGAGGTTTGGGCATTAGCCTACACATCCTGTTGATTTCTCTGTGGTGACCTCAGTGTCTGCAGGTCTATATGTGCTGCAGAGTGAAACTGGTTCAAACCGGCCGGTTAGACTTCTAAACCAACAGAGAACTCAGCTATCTGTGGTGACTAAGTGTTAAAACTGTCAACTTCTCTGTTCTGAAGTGACCATGTTTGTTTCAGCAGAGGAGGAAACACATTGTTGAGATGACATTATAGTTAAAGTATACATCAAAATATATTATTATATTGATCCACATATGTTACCATTGATTGAGAAAGTATGGTACAGAATGGATTTCTAAAAGTTGAAATGTTGCAAAGTTTAACACTAAACTAACAGTATCCTGTCTCTGTGTCAGTTTAATGGCGTCATCATTTCAGCTTGGGTCGGTTGTGTTGAGGGTTTGGAAGGTGGAGTCTTGGGTTGTTGTATTGAGGGTTTGGTAGGTGGAGTCTTGGGTTGTTGTGTTGAGGGTTTGGAAGGTGGAGTCTTGGGTTGTTGTGTTGAGGGTTTGGTAGGTGGAGTCTTGGGTTGTTGTGTTGAGGGTTTGGTAGGTGGAGTCTTGGGTTGTTGTGTTGAGGGTTTGGTAGGTGGAGTCTTGGGTTGTTGTGTTGAGGGTTTGGTAGGTGGAGTCTTGGATTGTTGTGTTGAGGGTTTGGTAGGTGGAGTCTTGGGTTGTTGTGTTGAGGGTTTGGTAGGTGGAGTCTTGGGTTGTTGTGTTGAGGGTTTGGTAGGTGGAGTCTTGGGTTGTTGTGTTGAGGGTTTGGTTGGTGGAGTCTTGGGTTGTTGTGTTGAGGGTTTGGTATGTGGAGTCTTGGGTTGTTGTGTTGAGGGTTTGGTAGGTGGAGTCTCGGGTTGTTGTATTGAGGGTTTGGTGGGTGGAGTCTCGGGTTGTTGTATTGAGGGTTTGGTGGGTGGAGTCTTGGGTTGTTGTGTTGAGGGCTTGATGGGTGGAGTCTTGGGTTGTTGTATTGAGGGCTTGGTGGGTGGAGTTTTGGGTTGTTGTATTGAGGGTTTGGTAGGTGGAGTCTTGGGTTGTTTTATTGAGGGCTTGGTAGGTGGAGTCTTGGGTTGTTGTATTGAGGGCTTGATGGGTGGAGTCTTGGGTTGTTGTATTGAGGGCTTGATGGGTGGAGTCTTGGGTTGTTGTGTTGAGGGTTTGGAAGGTGGAGTCTTGGGTTGTTGTGTTGAGGGTTTGGTAGGTGGAGTCTTGGGTTGTTGTGTTGAGGGTTTGGTAGGTGGAGTCTTGGGTTGTTGTGTTGAGGGTTTGGTAGGTGGAGTCTTGGGTTGTTGTGTTGAGGGTTTGGTAGGTGGAGTCATGGGTTGTTGTGTTGAGGGTTTGGTAAGTGGAGTCTCGGGTTGTTGTGTTGAGGGTTTGGTAGGTGGAGTCTCGGGTTGTTGTGTTGAGGGTTTGGTAGGTGGAGTCTCGGGTTGTTGTGTTGAGGGTTTGGTAGGTGGAGTCTCGGGTTGTTGTGTTGAGGGTTTGGTGGGTGGAGTTTTGGGTTGTTGTATTGAGGGTTTGGTGGGTGGAGTCTTGGGTTGTTGTGTTGAGGGCTTGATGGGTGGAGTCTTGGGTTGTTGTATTGAGGGCTTGGTGGGTGGAGTTTTGGGTTGTTGTATTGAGGGTTTGGTAGGTGGAGTCTTGGGTTGTTGTATTGAGGGCTTGGTAGGTGGAGTCTTGGGTTGTTGTATTGAGGGCTTGATGGGTGGAGTCTTGGGTTGTTGTGTTGAGGGTTTGGTAGGTGGAGTCTTGGGTTGTTGTGTTGAGGGTTTGGTAGGTGGAGTCTTGGGTTGTTGTGTTGAGGGTTTGGTAGGTGGAGTCTTGGGTTGTTGTGTTGATATAATATAACAGATGATCTTTGCTGTCAGGAAGAAAGACTAGAGAAGTCAGATCAATTTTTTATTTAGGTAATAATATACTATACTACATAGAAGTCAGACAAAATCACATTATAAAACCACCACAATAAAATTATGACAGATTTATATTAAACCAAAATCATCATTTAATGTACTGATGAGTTTCCTCAACTGTACACATTCCCCTTAACACAACACATCCACCTTAACACAACACATCTCCCTTAACACAACACATTCCCCTTAACACAACACATCCCCCTTAACACACAACACATCCAGTTACTGGCCCAACACTCTTAACTGCTGGGCTACCTGCATCCCATAATAGATTATCTTTGCTGTCAGGAGGAACAGTCTAGAGAAGTCAGATGTTATTATTTAGTTAAGAATGTACAATCATAAATACAATGAAGACAAAACAACATCACTGTAAAATTATAATTATTATAATGCTCGTCATCATCATCATCATCTACTGGGTGGCTGCGCTCATATTGAACAGTTTAAACTGCGAAGGCGGAGTTTGTTGACTCCACCCCTATATCACTGTCAGTTTTGTGCAGGACATTTTCTGTACATTTTCCATAAAGTGGCACTTCCGCTCAACAGGGCAAGACATACAAACTCACTGTCACTGAGAGAACATGAAGTAGACTGTGAGTGTATGTATCTTGTGATTGGTTGCCAGTGACTCAAGTGTCTATGGGTATGCTGCCCGTGGAGGAGATGGGAGGAGCCTCAGAGGAACAGTGTGGATGATTGACAGTAGAGTAGGTGGGGCTTTGACAGTTCACATTAGCATAGTCACATGATGAAGTGCCCTCTTCGGTAATGGCAGCAATGTCCTCATTGGGGCAGCTTCCCTCGTCAGTGATGGTGGCAGTTGCTTCATTGGGGCTACTGGGGTTGTTGTGGAAGTTGACGCTGGCGTAATGGGGAGAGTCAGAGTAGCTTGTGGGTAAGTTGGCGGTGGCGTAGATGGTGGAGGTCGCAGCATCTGAGTCTGACTGTAGGGGGCGCTCCATTATCTCCTCATAGTCACCGTCACCATGACAACCCTGGAAAGAAGGAGGAGGAGAGAGGGAGGATTAGAAGGAAAAGAGACAGAAACAAGGAGAGAGAGAGAGAGAGAGAGAGAGAGAGAGAGAGAGAGAGAGAGAGAGAGAGAGAGAGAGAGAGAGATTTTATAAAACCTTTATTTTTTACTCAAGTGTTAACATAAATAATGACACACTGCCTTTTCGGAAATGAAACAACAAAAGTAATTCCTAAACAAAAACAAATAAATAAATAAATAAATAAATAAATAAAAAATACATAACATATACATTCAACTTATTTCATCAGCAAAAATAATTTCCCCTCCTCTACAAAACAAAGCGCTCCTTCGTAGGCCCACTTCTCCTCAAATAATAGGAGATCTTTTACAGCTGAAAAGAACTCAAAATCTACTTCTATTCTTGCTTTCACTAATCCTTTAAAAACACATCTTACATCCTGTCCATATCCCGTTTCTATCTTATGTTTCCTACTCAGAAAAATTGACATCTTAGCTTGTCCCAAAATAAAATTTAACATTTGACATTTTCTTTTCTGTTGTTTACTATATTGAAACCCCAAAATAAAAACAGTGTTATTGAAAAACTCCCCTACAGCTTTAAACAAAGATTCCAGCATTTCCAATAGAGGTTTTATCCTCTCACACTCCATAAAACAGTGAAAAATGGTTTCTCTTATATTACAAAAAGGACATCCATCTCTGACATCTGAGTTAATAACAGATACAAAAGCATTAACTGCAATGATGCCATGTAAAACCCTCCATTGCATATCACCAGTCCCCTTTAGTAACGGTGGCTTGTACAGTGCTCTCCATGCTGGCTTCACCTTGTCATCAATGCCCAATTTTACCCTCCATGGAGTGTCTTTTCTATTTTTCAATTTTATCTTTATTCAACACCTTGACACACCCCCTATACAAGTCCTTCCCATTCACCTCATCCAACCCCACCTCCTCCAACCCTCTCAAATCCAGCAACAACGCCTTTCTTTCTGCCTCTGAGATATTTGGTCCCTCGTCATGGAAATGACACGTCTTCATCTTGTACCTTCTTCTTGTGGCTACTAAGCATAACCCCATTCTTCTGCTGACAGAGCCTTCCTGCAGCTCCCCAGCATTTGTCCGACAATCCTTTCCGACCTCATCCCCAAATGTTCTGCCACCCGTCTTCCATCCATTAAGGCGGGCCCAGCCATGGCCATTAACAGTTTTAAGGTGATGATTTTCCCCTTCACCAGAATCTTGGAGAAATGTGGAACAGCTGCAGTTGTACAATCCAGTCTTGCCCCATAATACACCAGAGGTTCCTCCAACAGCCAATGAGTCCGCTGAAGTTCGTCTGGACACCTTCATTATGCTCCACACTCTGAGAAGGCCTCTGTAGAACGGAGGTACTCCCTCCCTAGAAATCTGGCTACTATCAACCAGAAATAAAGCCTTCTTTAAACCTAATCCTCCAACCCGCTGTAATACAAGACCTGCCACCCGTCTCCACACCACATTCTCCGGTCCATAAACAACCTTTGAATAAACTGAAACCGGAAAGCAGCAGCTCTACTAGCCAGATGTACCAGACCTTGTCCCCCCTCCTCTTTTGACAAATACAAAACACTTTGTGGAACCCAGTGATATGTATCCCAAAAGAAATCCACAATAATTGCCTGTATCTTAGCCAGAAGGCCAGATGGTGGTTCTAAAACTGACAACCGATGCCACAGTGCAGATCCCATTGTTAACTATAATAGTGCGCCCCCTATATGACATACGAGATAATAACCAACGCCATCTCCTCATCCTCCCTTCCACCATTTCAACCACCCCACTACAATTTTTTTCCATAGTCCCCTCATCTCCTAGGTACACTCCAAGATACTTAAAACCTCCCTTACACCATTCTAGCCCCCCTGGCAAAGCCATGATCCCTCCAGACCATTCTCCAATCTGTAAAGCACGACTCTTTTCCCAATTTACCTTTGCAGAGGATATTCCCCTAAAACGATCAACCATTAGACTCAAACTATCCACCTCCGCTTGATTTTTCACTAACACAACTACATCATCAGCATAGGCTGAGAGACGAATAGGAGGAATATCCTCTGAAAGGTACACCCCTGCAATGCGACTTCTAATGCTATTTAGTAGTGGCTCTATAGCAATAGCATATAACATTCCTGACAAAGAACACCCCTGCCTAATACCTCTACACACTTTAAAAGGAGCACTCAAACCACCGTTAACTTTCAATACACTTTCAATGTCACCATATATCACCTTTATCATGGCAATAAAACCAGAGCTGAACCCAAACGCCTCAAACGTGTGCCATAAATATTGATGTTCAACTCGGTCAAATTCCTTTTCCTGATCAATTGAAATTAGACCAGCATCCAACCCAATAGCCCTAGAGACGTCCAAAAAATCACGAATCAGAGAAATGTTATCCCCTATCTGCATGCCAGGAACACAGTAGGACTGTACGTATGTATGATTTGCCCCATCACCTCCCTCAGCCTGTTGGACAAAGCCTTTGACAATATCTTATAATCAGTGCACAATAAAGCCACCGGCCTCCAGTTCTTCACCTCCCTCGGGTCACCCTTTTTGGGCAGTAGGGTGAGGACAGCCCTTCTGCAGCTTATTGGTAGTAACCCTCCGGTTAAACTATCATTAGCTACTTCTAACCAATCCTCTCCCAACATAGCCCAAAAAGACTTAAAAAAGTCAACGGGAAGCCCATCAATGCCTGGTGCCCTTCCATTCTCCATGCCTTTTAATGCAGTGTATAAATCCTGCAAAGACAATGGTTGCTCAAGCTCAACCTGAGCTTCTGCAGCTACCTTTGGGAGCCCATCAAAGAACTGCTGTGTCACTGTTTTATCTTCTTTGTACTCACACTTGTAGAGCTCAGCATAGAACTCTACTGCCCTCTTTCTAATTTCACTAGGGCTAGTGAGCTCTTGTCCAACAGCTGATTTGAGACAATGAATAATTTTTCTTTGTCCATTCTTTTTCTCTAAACCAAAGAAAAATTTGGATGAGGCATCCATTTCAGATATTCCCTGAAACTTACTTCTCACCAATGCCCCCTGTGCTCTGATACCCAGCAGGTCTGCCAATGCAGCTTTTCTCCTCTTGAGGGCCTGAGTATGGCCTCGATCTCCTGTGGTCTCAACCAACGTCATGAGTTCCACTATTTCAATCTCTAGGGCTTTCATTGATCTGGTGATATCCTTGGTGACATTCCTCGTGTATTGATTACAGAATTGTTGAATCTGGATTTTCCCTATATCCCACGACTGTTGAAGGGATACAAAACTGGCCTTTTGAGACCTCCACCTCTCCCAGAAAAAACTGAAACAGTTCCTGAAGTGAGCATCACTCAATAAAGTTATATTAAAATGCCAGTATGCGCTTTTGGGTTTTACATCGTTAATGAACACCACCTCTGTTATTAAACAATGATCAGAAAATCCCACTGGGGTTATCACACTTGATTTACAGACCTGAGATTGATGCTCAAAACAATAAAACCTATCTAACCTGGCCATAGAGATGATGTTCTCTCTCACATGCGCCCAGGTGTACTGCCTTGTTCCTCCATGTTGACTCCGCCAAATATCACACAGTGCATGTGTTACAATGAGGCGTTTTAAAAAAGTCCTTGAGGCTATATGAGGTTCTTGGTGATTTCTATCTAAATCGCTAACTGTGCAGTTAAAATCCCCAGCAATAAATAAATCATCTTCTTTGTTACATTTCTCAATGGTATTTGATAATGTCTCTAAAAAACATCCCCTCTCAACGGTCACCACTGGGGCATATACATTTATCAGGCACATAGTGATGTTTTCATACCTGGCTCTAACTTTTAATAACCTCCCCTCAACTACCTCTTCAACCTCATATGACAAAGGCAAAAACCCTTTTGAGAACAAGATAGCCACACCCCCACTTTTTGAGTTTTTATGACTACACACCACTGTCCCCCCCCCCCCCCACTCCTATTGCCACATAACTTCATTTTCCAAATGACTATGCGTTTCTTGTAGAAAATGTACGTCACTTCCCTTTCCCCTAATTAACTCATACACCATGGCTCTTTTTTTACCATCTCTTGCCCCATTTACGTTTAAAGAAGAAATCTTAAAACTGCTCATGGATGAAAAAAATATACAGAGGAAGATACAGCCACCACGCTAAATTCAGTTCATCTCCTTCCTTTTTTAAAATCATATGTACTTGTCTCCTATGAGACATGACATGTTTCAACAACGGAGATTTGCATCCAAAAAGAACCTTCTTTATTGTAAATACGATTTGACCATGGCGAGATTACTCTCGCTCCAACACTTCATCTCTAACAAATGGTGGCACGTTAGAAAGTATAACTTTCTTCGCCGGATTCATAAGCGGAAATACCGGCGTCTGTGTCTCCCGCAACACAACACCCCTCTCAACTATCTTATTCACCTTTTCAATTCAATCTAAGAATATCACTACAGCGCTATTCATCCTTGAGGCTGATTTGATGCTATCATACCCAATGATAGCACCCACAGCCAAGCTACATTCTTCCACTGAACACCCGGCCGAGGCAGGAATCTTTACTCCATGCCTCCGACTAAGTTTTTCAAACTCTACCCTTCCGCGAGTGGCCATTGCAACCAGCCCCACCCGCTGGTTGTGCCCTCGCGAAAAACCAACCTCAAAGATCCCACCACCCCTATACGTGCTTAGTGATAGTTAAACGTGCTTAGTGATAATAATATATATATATATACATATACATACATATACATACATATACATATACATACATATATACATATATACATATATACATATATATTTATATATACATACCAAAACCCAATAGAGTGAAAAGAAATTCCATTCGCTCTCACAATCACTCCTGCTTGACGACTCACTCCCAGCATGCACTCCGACGAGAGAGAGAGAAGGAATGAGAGAGAGAAGGAATGAGAGAGAGAAGGAATGAAAGACAGAAGGAATGAGAGAGAGGACAATAGTATGACAAATAAAACACACTCAATTGACATCACTCAGTCAAAAAATAATCATTATAATACAGACACTGACCCCGTCATTGTTTACTGTGTCTGGACTCACTCTGTGTGTTGAAGAGACAGATCCTGTGGAACACACACACATCACTCAGAGAAAGAGAGAGAGAGCGACAGACAGACAGAGAGAGAGAGAGAGAGAGAGAGAGAGAGACAGGCAGGCAGGCAGGCAGGCAGGCAGGCGCTATTCATTCTCTTCTTCTCAACCAGGGACAAATGAGGATGTGGATATTATGCAAATTAATTTATCTGAAAGGAAACTGAGATATTTGAAAAAGGGGAACATTCTCTCCATTTATAGACCTGTGTGTGTGTGTGTGTTTCTGACCTGTGACCTTGTTGTATTTCCATCTGTAGACTAGGATCAGGCTGATCAGCAGCAGTAACACTACCAGACTAACAGACACCATGATGACCACTGAGGTACCTGAAACACACACACACACACACACACACACACACACACACACACACACACACACACACACACACACACACACACACACACACACACACACACAGACTGGTTAGACAAACCTGCTGTTGCACTAACCTGATCTCATATCATACCACTAACCTACCCTCATATCATACCACTAACCTACCCTCATATCATAACACTAACCTACCCTCATATATAACACTACATACAGACATGTCTACCACTAACCTACCCTCATATCATAACACTACATACAGACATGTCTACCACTAACCTACCCTCATATCATACCACTACATACAGACATGTCTACCACTAACCTACCCTCATATCATACCACTAACCTACCCTCATATCATACCACTACATACAGACATGTCTACCACTAACCTACCCTCATATCATACCACTAACCTACCCTCATATCATACCACAACATACAGACATGTCTACCACTAACCTACCCTCATATCATAACACTACATACAGACATGTCTACCACTAACCTACCCTCATATCATACCACTAACCTACCCTCATATCATAACACTACATACAGACATGTCTACCACTAATCTACGCTCATATCATACCACTACATACAGACATGTCTACCACTAACCTACCCTCATATCATAACACTAACCTACCCTCATATCATAACACTACATACAGACATGTCTACCACTAACCTACCCTCATATCATAACACTAACCTACCCTCATATCATAACACTACATACAGACATGTCTACCACTAATCTACGCTCATATCATAACACTACATACAGACATGTCTACCACTAACCTACCCTCATATCATAACACTACATACAGACATGTCTACCACTAACCTACCCTCATATCATACCACTAACCTACCCTCATATCATAACACTAACCTACCCTCATATCATAACACTACATACAGACATGTCTACCACTAACCTACCCTCATATCATAACACTAACCTACCCTCATATCATAACACTAACCTACCCTCATATCATAACACTAACCTACCCTCATATCATACCACTACATACAGATATGTCTACCACTAACCTACCCTCATATCATAACACTAACCTACCCTCATATCATAACACTAACCTACCCTCATATCATAACACTAACCTACCCTCATATCATAACACTAACCTACCCTCATATCATAACACTAACCTACCCTCATATCATAACACTACATACAGACATGTCTACCACTAACCTACCTTCAAATCATACCACTACATACAGATATGTCTACCACTAACCTACCCTCATATCATAACACTAATCTACCCTCATATCATAACACTACATACAGATATGTCTACCACTAACCTACCCTCATATCATAACACTAACCTACCCTCATATCATAACACTACATACAGACATGTCTACCACTAATTTACCCTCATATCATAACACTACATACAGACATGTCTACCACTAACCTACCCTCATATCATAACACTAACCTACCCTCATATCATAACACTACATACAGACATGTCTACCACTAACCTACCCTCATATCATAACACTAACCTACCCTCATATCATAACACTAACCTACCCTCATATCATAACACTACATACAGACATGTCTACCACTAACCTACCCTCATATCATAACACTACATACAGACATGTCTACCACTAACCTACCCTCATATCATACCACTACATACAGACATGTCTACCACTAACCTACCCTCATATCATAACACTAACCTACCCTCATATCATAACACTAACCTACCCTCATATCATAACACTAACCTACCCTCATATCATAACACTAACCTACCCTCATATCATAACACTAACCTACCCTCATATCATAACACTAACCTACCCTCATATCATAACACTACATACAGATATGTCTACCACTAACCTACCCTCATATCATAACACTATCTACCCTCATATCATACCACTAACCTACCCTCATATCATAACACTACATACAGACATGTCTACCACTAATCTACCCTCATATCATAACACTACATGCAGATATGTCTACCACTAACCTACCCTCATATCATAACACTAACCTACCCTCATATCATAACACTAACCTACCCTCATATCATAACACTAACCTACCCTCATATCATAACACTAACCTACCCTCATATCATACCACTAACCTACCCTCATATCATAACACTACATACAGATATGTCTACCACTAATCTACGCTCATATCATAACACTAACCTACCCTCATATCATAACACTAACCTACCCTCATATCATAACACTAACCTACCCTCATATCATAACACTAACCTACCCTCATATCATACCACTAACCTACCCTCATATCATAACACTAACCTACCCTCATATCATAATACTAACCTACCCTCATATCATACCACTACATACAGATATGTCTACCACTAACCTACCCTCATATCATAACACTAACCTACCCTCATATCATAACACTAACCTACCCTCATATCATAACACTACATACAGATATGTCTACCACTAACCTACCCTCATATCATAACACTACATACAGATATGTCTACCACTAACCTACCCTCATATCATACCACTAATCTACCCTCATATCATAACACTACATACAGATATGTCTACCACTAATCTACCCTCATATCATACCACTACATACAGACATGTCTACCACTAACCTACCCTCATATCATACCACTAATCTACCCTCATATCATAACACTACATACAGACATGTCTAACACTAACCTACCCTCATATCATAACACTAACCTACTCTCATATCATACCACTACATACAGACATGTCTACCACTAACCTACCCTCCTATCATAACACTAACCTACCCTCATATCATAACACTAACCTACCCTCATATCATAACACTAACCTACCCTCATATCATAACACTAACCTGCCCTAACACTACATACAGATATGTCTACCACTAACCTACCCTCATATCATACCACTAACCTACCCTCATATCATAACACTAACCTACCCTCATATCATAACACTAACCTACCCTCATATCATAACACTAACCTACCCTCATATCATAACACTACATACAGACATGTCTACCACTAACCTACCCTCATATCATAACACTACATACAGACATGTCTACCACTAACCTACCCTCATATCATACCACTACATACAGACATGTCTACCACTAACCTACCCTCATATCATAACACTAACCTACCCTCATATCATAACACTAACCTACCCTCATATCATAACACTAACCTACCACTCATATCATAACACTAACCTACCTTCATATCATAACACTAACCTACCCTCATATCATAACACTAACCTACCCTCATATCATAACACTAATACAGACATGTCTACCACCCTCATATCATAACACTACATACAGACATGTCTACCACTAACCTATATATCATAACACTAACCTACCCTCATATCATAACACTACATACAGACATGTCTACCACTAACCTACCCTCATATCATAACACTACATGACATGTCTACCACTACCACTAACCTCATATCATACCACTAACCTACCCTCATATCATACCACTAACCTACCCTCATATCATAACACTAACCTACCCTCATATCATAACACTACATACAGACATGTCTACCACTAACCTACCCTCATATCATAACACTACATACAGACATGTCTACCACTAACCTACCCTCATATCATAACACTAACCTACCCTCATATCATAACACTACATACAGACATGTCTACCACTAACCTACCCTCATATCATAACACTAACCTACCCTCATATCATAACACTACATACAGACATGTCTACCACTAACCTACCCTCATATCATAACACTACATACAGACATGTCTACCACTAACCTACCCTCATATCATAACACTAACCTACCCTCATATCATAACACTACATACAGACATGTCTACCACTAACCTACCCTCATATATCAGATATGTCTACCACTAACCTACCCTCATATCATAACACTAACCTACCCTCATATCATAACACTACATACAGACATGTCTACCACTAACCTACCCTATATCATAACACTAACCTACCCTCATATCATAACACTACATACAGACATGTCTACCACTAACCTACCCTCATATCATAACACTACATACAGACATGTCTACCACTAACCTACCCTCATATCATAACACTACATACAGACATGTCTACCACTAACCTACATATCATAACACTAACCTACCCTCATATCATAACACTAACCTACCCTCATATCATAACACTAACCGACCCTCATATCATAACACTAACCTACCCTCATATCATAACACTAACCTACCCTCATATCATAACACTAACCTACCCTCATATCATAACACTACATACAGATATGTCTACCACTAACCTACCCTCATATCATAACACTATCTACCCTCATATCATACCACTAACCTACCCTCATATCATAACACTACATACAGACATGTCTACCACTAATCTACCCTCATATCATAACACTACATGCAGATATGTCTACCACTAACCTACCCTCATATCATAACACTAACCTACCCTCATATCATAACACTAACCTACCCTCATATCATAACACTAACCTACCCTCATATCATAACACTAACCTACCCTCATATCATACCACTAACCTACCCTCATATCATAACACTACATACAGATATGTCTACCACTAATCTACGCTCATATCATAACACTAACCTACCCTCATATCATAACACTAACCTACCCTCATATCATAACACTAACCTACCCTCATATCATAACACTAACCTACCCTCATATCATAATACTAACCTACCCTCATATCATACCACTACATACAGATATGTCTACCACTAACCTACCCTCATATCATAACACTAACCTACCCTCATATCATAACACTAACCTACCCTCATATCATAACACTACATACAGATATGTCTACCACTAACCTACCCTCATATCATAACACTACATACAGATATGTCTACCACTAACCTACCCTCATATCATACCACTAATCTACCCTCATATCATAACACTACATACAGATATGTCTACCACTAATCTACCCTCATATCATACCACTACATACAGACATGTCTACCACTAACCTACCCTCATATCATAACACTACATACAGACATGTCTAACACTAACCTACCCTCATATCATAACACTAACCTACTCTCATATCATACCACTACATACAGACATGTCTACCACTAACCTACCCTCCTATCATAACACTAACCTACCCTCATATCATAACACTAACCTACCCTCATATCATAACACTAACCTGCCCTAACACTACATACAGATATGTCTACCACTAACCTACCCTCATATCATACCACTAACCTACCCTCATATCATAACACTAACCTACCCTCATATCATAACACTAACCTACCCTCATATCATAACACTACATACAGACATGTCTACCACTAACCTACCCTCATATCATAACACTACATACAGACATGTCTACCACTAACCTACCCTCATATCATACCACTACATACAGACATGTCTACCACTAACCTACCCTCATATCATAACACTAACCTACCCTCATATCATAACACTAACCTACCCTCATATCATAACACTAACCTACCCTCATATCATAACACTAACCTACCCTCATATCATAACACTAACCTACCCTCATATCATAACACTACATACAGACATGTCTACCACTAACCTACCCTCATATCATAACACTAACCTACCCTCATATCATAACACTAACCTACCCTCATATCATAACACTAACCTACCCTCATATCATAACACTATCTACCCTCATATCATACCACTAACCTACCCTCATATCATAACACTACATACAGACATGTCTACCACTAATCTACCCTCATATCATAACACTACATGCAGATATGTCTACCACTAACCTACCCTCATATCATAACACTAACCTACCCTCATATCATAACACTAACCTACCCTCATATCATAACACTAACCTACCCTCATATCATAACACTAACCTACCCTCATATCATACCACTAACCTACCCTCATATCATAACACTACATACAGATATGTCTACCACTAATCTACGCTCATATCATAACACTAACCTACCCTCATATCATAACACTAACCTACCCTCATATCATAACACTAACCTACCCTCATATCATAACACTAACCTACCCTCATATCATAATACTAACCTACCCTCATATCATACCACTACATACAGATATGTCTACCACTAACCTACCCTCATATCATAACACTAACCTACCCTCATATCATAACACTAACCTACCCTCATATCATAACACTACATACAGATATGTCTACCACTAACCTACCCTCATATCATAACACTACATACAGATATGTCTACCACTAACCTACCCTCATATCATACCACTAATCTACCCTCATATCATAACACTACATACAGATATGTCTACCACTAATCTACCCTCATATCATACCACTACATACAGACATGTCTACCACTAACCTACCCTCATATCATAACACTACATACAGACATGTCTAACACTAACCTACCCTCATATCATAACACTAACTTACTCTCATATCATACCACTACATACAGACATGTCTACCACTAACCTACCCTCCTATCATAACACTAACCTACCCTCATATCATAACACTAACCTACCCTCATATCATAACACTAACCTACCCACATATCATAACACTAACCCTCCCTAACACTACATACAGATATGTCTACCACTAACCTACCCTCATATCATACCACTAACCTACCCTCATATCATAACACTAACCTACCCTCATATCATAACACTAACCTACCCTCATATCATAACACTAACCTACCCTCATATCATAACACTACATACAGACATGTCTACCACTAACCTACCCTCATATCATAACACTACATACAGACATGTCTACCACTAACCTACCCTCATATCATACCACTAACCTACCCTCATATCATAACACTAACCTACCCTCATATCATAACACTACATACAGACATGTCTACCACTAACCTACCCTCATATCATAACACTAACCTACCCTCATATCATAACACTAACCTACCCTCATATCATAACACTAACCTACCCTCATATCATACCACTACATACAGATATGTCTACCACTAACCTACCCTCATATCATAACACTAACCTACCCTCATATCATAACACTAACCTACCCTCATATCATAACACTAACCTACCCTCATATCATAACACTAACCTACCCTCATATCATAACACTAACCTACCCTCATATCATAACACTACATACAGACATGTCTACCACTAACCTACCTTCATATCATACCACTACATACAGATATGTCTACCACTAACCTACCCTCATATCATAACACTAATCTACCCTCATATCATAACACTACATACAGATATGTCTACCACTAACCTACCCTCATATCATAACACTAACCTACCCTCATATCATAACACTAACCTACCCTCATATCATACCACTACATACAGATATGTCTACCACTAACCTACCCTCATATCATAACACTAACCTACCCTCATATCATAACACTAACCTACCCTCATATCATAACACTAACCTACCCTCATATCATAACACTAACCTACCCTCATATCATAACACTAACCTACCCTCATATCATAACACTACATACAGACATGTCTACCACTAACCTACCTTCATATCATACCACTACATACAGATATGTCTACCACTAACCTACCCTCATATCATAACACTAATCTACCCTCATATCATAACACTACATACAGATATGTCTACCACTAACCTACCCTCATATCATAACACTAACCTACCCTCATATCATAACACTACATACAGACATGTCTACCACTAATTTACCCTCATATCATAACACTACATACAGACATGTCTACCACTAACCTACCCTCATATCATAACACTAACCTACCCTCATATCATAACACTACATACAGACATGTCTACCACTAACCTACCCTCATATCATAACACTAACCTACCCTCATATCATAACACTAACCTACCCTCATATCATAACACTACATACAGACATGTCTACCACTAACCTACCCTCATATCATAACACTACATACAGACATGTCTACCACTAACCTACCCTCATATCATACCACTACATACAGACATGTCTACCACTAACCTACCCTCATATCATAACACTAACCTACCCTCATATCATAACACTAACCTACCCTCATATCATAACACTAACCTACCCTCATATCATAACACTAACCTACCCTCATATCATAACACTAACCTACCCTCATATCATAATACTAACCTACCCTCATATCATACCACTACATACAGATATGTCTACCACTAACCTACCCTCATATCATAACACTAACCTACCCTCATATCATAACACTAACCTACCCTCATATCATAACACTACATACAGATATGTCTACCACTAACCTACCCTCATATCATAACACTACATACAGATATGTCTACCACTAACCTACCCTCATATCATACCACTAATCTACCCTCATATCATAACACTACATACAGACATATCTACCACTAACCTACCCTCATATCATACCACTACATACAGACATGTCTACCACTAACCTACCCTCATATCATAACACTACATACAGACATGTCTACCACTAACCTACCCTCATATCATAACACTACATACAGACATGTCTACCACTAACCTACCCTCATATCATAACACTACATACAGACATGTCTACCACTAACCTACCCTCATATCATAACACTACATACAGACATGTCTACCACTAACCAAAGTGAGACTTGGGCATCTGAATTTGTAAAAGTTTATTTACCAGAGCCGTTGAGTGATGATGATGATGATGATGATGATGGTGGTGAGAGGAAGGTGGTTGTGGGTGGGTCTGGTGGTGCAGTTGTTGTTGTTGTTGTTGTGGTGTTGGTTGGTTTCACTGAAAACAATGGACACAAGTATGAAAATGTTTTAAGAAGGTGAGGAGCGAGAGTCACAGGGACATAGATATTTAGGGTGGCTTCTCTTGTTCCTGTTGAGGTGTGTTAGTTGTCCTTTAGCTCACAATATATCTCTCTCTCTCTCTTTCACCCCCTCCATCTCTCTCTATCTCTCTCTCTCAATTCAATTCAATTCAAGGGCTTTATTGGCATGGGAAACATGTGTTAACATTGCCAAAGCAAGTAAGGTAGATAATATATAAAGTGAAATAAACAATAAAAATTAACAGTAAAATTAACATACAGAAGTTTCAAAACAATAAAGACATTACAAATGTCATATATATATATAATCTCCCTCTCTTTCACCCCACTCCATCTCTCTCTCTTTCTTTCTCTCTTTCTCTCTCTCTCTCTCTCTCTCTATCGCTCTCCCTCTACCTCTCTATCGCTCTCCCTCTCCCTCTCTATCGCTCTCTCTCTCCCTCTCTATTTCTCTCTATCCCTCTCCCTCTCTATTTCTCTCTCTCTATCGCGCTCCCTCTCTATCTCTCTCTATCGGTCTCCCTCTCTATATCTCTATCTCTCTCTCTCTCTCTCTCTCTCTCTCTCTGTCTCTCTCTCTCTCTATCGGTCTCTCTATCGGTCTATCTCTCTCTCTATCGCTCTCTCTCTCTCTATCGCTCGCTCTCCATCGCTCTCCCTCTCTCTCACTCGCGCTCTCTCTCTCTCTCTATCTATCTCTATCTCTCTCTCTCGCTCTCTCTCTATCTCTCCCTCTCTCTCGCTCTCGCTCTCTCTCACTCTCCCTCTCTCTATCTCTCTCTCTATCGCGCTCTCTCGCTCTCTCTCTCTATCGCTCTCCCTCTCTCTCTCGCTCTCTCTCTCTATCACTCTCCCTCTCTATCTCTCTCTCTCTATCACTCTCCCTCTCTATCTCTCTCTCTCTATCGCTCTCTCTCTCTCTCGCTCTCTCTCTCGCTCTCTCTCTCTATCGCTCTCTCTCTCGCTCTCTCTCTCTATCGCTCTCTCTCTCGCTCTCTCTCTCTATCGCTCTCTCTCTCGCTCTCTCTCTCTATCGCTCTCTCTCTCTATCGCTCTCTCACATGACAACTGCAGGTTTCATGATGACATTTACACTGGAACTTGGGGTTTTATGTCTTGAACACATGACTGCTTAGTGATACTGAGACTGATATAGAAACACAGACATTACAGAGGACGTTACTGTGTTCTGGTCCAGTGTCTTTTCACACCATTACAAACACACAGACATTACAGAGGAAGTTACTGTGTTCTGGTCCAGTGTCTTTTCACACCACTACAAACACACAGACATTACAGAGGAAGTTACTGTGTTCTGGTCCAGTGTCTTTTCACACCACTACAAACACACAGACATTACAGAGGAAGTTACTGTGTTCTGGTCCAGTGTCTTTTCACATCACTACAAACACACAGACATTACAGAGGAAGTTACTGTATTCTGGTCCAGTGTCTTTTCACACCACTACAAACACACAGACACACCCAGCCTCCACTAACACACTGACTGCCTGCTGTCAACCACTGAACAACTACTACTGATAAGATGTTTAGTTCAATGATACATTTCACTAAACTGGTTGTTGACAATTAATAACAGCATATTTCACACGGTTCTAGATGTGATGCTCGTTTAAAAGTACAGTATTTTAATTGTCAGACATAACATTATGTAGTTATAACTAATATACTGATCTAACATAATGCTATATAACATGGACAGACAGGATGTAACATAGTTACTGCAGGTGTACAGCGTGGGGAGCAGAGGAGGCTGGTCAACATAGATATAGGAGGACTGGCTAATCACAATGGCTGGAATGGATGGAACGGAATCAAACACATTAAACGGGAATGACATTAAAATGTCATGCAATGATCATTTAAATTAAACTACTTTTATCAAATAGATATGACTCTTGTGTTTATGTTCACATGTTAAAGAGAAAGAAGAAGTTTTAAACTCACTTATAACAAGCAGCTTCACCTGTGTGATCAGTGTAATGTAACGTTGTTCTGTCCTGTTGGTTTCTACTCCACACCAGTAGGTCCCAGTATCATCTTCAGTCAGGTCACTGATGGTCACTGTGGAGAATCTCTCTCTTCTTCTCTTAGAAAGAGAATATCTTCTAGGTTTTTCATGATGTGTATCTGATATCTTGTTTTCACAGTCAGATTCACTGTCTTCTTTGCAGAAATACTTGATGTCGTCCTCATTGTCCTCTGGATAGTTGCATCTGATGGAAGCTTCTCCTCCCAGAAAGGCCGTCTCTGTGACTGACTTCTCACAGCAGTCATCTGTCAACAGGAATACATATCACAACCTTAGTCTAATACTATAGACTGACTTCTCACAGCAGTCATCTGTCAACAGGAACACATATCACAACCTTAGTCTAATACTATAGACTGACTTCTCACAGCAGTCATCTGTCAACAGGAACACATATCACAACCTTAGTCTAGTACTATAGACTGACAGCAGTCATCTGTCAGTAGGAACACACATCACAACCTTAGTCTAATACTATAGACTGACTTCTCACAGCAGTCATCTGTCAACAGGAACACATATCACAACCTTAGTCTAATACTATAGACTGACTTCATTGACTGGTGATACTGATCATGTAATAACATTTGTAGCTAAATTCATTTTATAAAGTAAAGTAGAAGTCCCTCACCCTTCTTCACCTCCAGCTCTACCTTGGTATAACTGTCAGGTATAGTAGGTATGTCCACTCCACACCAGTAGGTCCCTTCATCTGGTCTGGTCAGTTGTCTGATGATCACCTTGAAGTAGTTTCCTCCAGTGTTGTCATACAGAGAGAATCTACCACTGTGCACCCAGGTGTTCCTCAATCCAGTTCTGATTTGATCCTCACAACTCAAACTATAACTATACTGCCTCACGCAGAAATATTTGTCACGACTTCTGTCTTCTGTGGAATAATGACAGGAGATGATGACAGTTCCTCCAGAGTATCCTGTCACTTTGAAGGAGCTCAAACGACCTGTCAATCAGACCAGAGAAATTACCTCTTGGTTTGGTGTTTTGTAATACTAATCAACTAAAATAAAATCTAAGTTTATTTCGTCACGTGGCCGAATACAACCGGTGTAGTAGACCTCACAGTGAAATGCTTACTTACAGGCCCCTAACCAACAGTGCAATTTCTAAGTAAAAAATAGGTCTTAGGTAAACAATAGATAAGTAAAGATATAAAATAAACAATAAAATGACATTGAAAATAACAGTAGCGAGGCTTTATACAGTAGGGAGGCTTTATACAGGTGGTACCAGTACAGAGTCAATGTGGAGGCTTTATACAGGTGGTACCGGTACAGAGTCAATGTGGAGGCTTTATACAGGTGGTACCAGTACAGAGTCAATGTGGAGGCTATATACAGGTGGTACCAGTACAGAGTCAATGTGGAGGCTTTATACAGGTGGTACCGGTACAGAGTCAATGTGGAGGCTTTATACAGGTGGTACCAGTACAGAGTCAATGTGGAGGCTTTATACAGGTGGTACCAGTACAGAGTCAATGTGGAGGCTATATACAGGTGATACCAGTACAGAGTCAATGTGGAGGCTTTATACAGGTGGTACCGGTACAGAGTCAGTGTGGAGGCTATATACAGGTGGTACCAGTACAGAGTCAATGTGGAGGCTTTATACAGGTGGTACCAGTACAGAGTCAATGTGGAGGCTATATACAGGTGATACCAGTACAGAGTCAATGTGGAGGCTTTATACAGGTGGTACCGGTACAGAGTCAGTGTGGAGGCTATATACAGGTGGTACCAGTACAGAGTCAATGTGGAGGCTATATACAGGTGGTATCAGTACAGAGTCAATGTGGAGGCTATATACAGGTGGTACCAGTACAGAGTCAATGTGGAGGCTATATACAGGTGGTATCAGTACAGAGTCAATGTGGAGGCTATATACAGGTGGTATCAGTACAGAGTCAATGTGGAGGCTATATACAGGTGGTACCGGTACAGAGTCAATGTGGAGGCTATATACAGGTGGTACCGGTACAGAGTCAATGTGGAGGCTTTATACAGGTGGTATCAGTACAGAGTCAATGTGGAGGCTTTATACAGGTGGTACCAGTACAGAGTCAATGTGGAGGCTATATACAGGTGGTACCAGTACAGAGTCAATGTGGAGGCTATATACAGGTGGTCCCTGTACAGAGTCAATGTGGAGGCTATATACAGGGGGTACCAGTACAGAGTCAATTTGGAGGCTATATACAGGGGGTACCAGTACAGAGTCAATGTGGAGGCTATATACAGGGGGTACCTGTACAGAGTCAATGTGGAGGCTATATACAGGGGTACCAGTACAGAGTCAATGTGGAGGCTTTATACAGGTGGTACCAGTACAGAGTCAATGTGGAGGCTATATACAGGGGTACCAGTACAGAGTCAATGTGGAGGCTTTATACAGGTGGTACCAGTACAGAGTCAATGTGGAGGCTATATACAGGTGGTACCAGTACAGAGTCAATGTGGAGGCTATATACAGGTGGTACCAGTACAGAGTCAATGTGGAGGCTATATACAGGTGGTACCAGTACAGAGTCAATGTGGAGGCTATATACAGGTGGTACCAGTACAGAGTCAATGTGGAGGCTATATACAGGGGGTACCTGTACAGAGTCAATGTGGAGGCTATATACAGGGGTACCAGTACAGAGTCAATGTGGAGGCTATATACAGGTGGTACCAGTACAGAGTCAATGTGGAGGCTATATACAGGTGGTACCAGTACAGAGTCAATGTGGAGGCTATATACAGGTGGTACCAGTACAGAGTCAATGTGGAGGCTATATACAGGTGGTCCCTGTACAGAGTCAATGTGGAGGCTATATACAGGTGGTACCATTACAGAGTCAATGTGGAGGCTATATACAGGTGGTACTGGTACAGAGTCAATGTGGAGGCTATATACAGGGGGTACCGGTACAGAATCAATGTGGAGGCTATATACAGGGGTACCAGTACAGAGTCAATGTGGAGGCTATATACAGGGGGTACCAGTACAGAGTCAATGTGGAGGCTATATACAGGTGGTACTGGTACAGAGTCAATGTGGAGGCTATATACAGGGGTACCAGTACAGAGTCAATGTGGAGGCTATATACAGGTGGTACCAGTACAGAGTCAATGTGGAGGCTATATACAGGGGTACCAGTACAGAGTCAATGTGGAGGCTATATACAGGTGGTATCAGTACAGAGTCCGTGTGCGGGGGCACTGGTTAGTTGGGCTAATTGAGGTAATATGTACATGTAGGTAGAGTTGACTATACAGAGATGATAAATGTACTTACTGTTAGGATTCCTACACCAGTGGCATCCTCAGTGGCACACACACACATATACACACACACACACACACACACACACACACCGTAGTGTTTCCTGATCTGTAGTAGCAGCCTTTATAAGAAACCTACCTGGATGTTATTACATTGTTATAGAGAGTTATAACAAGCTTATTACCTGTCATGAAGGAGAGGAGGATGACTATCAGCAGGATCCTCATCTTGTTGTTGTTCTCTCCAGGTTGGTCCAGGTGTCTATAGGTCCTGATATAATGTTGTGTTCTCTACAGGTTGGTCCAGGTCTCTATAGGTCCTGATATAATGTTGTGTTCTCTACAGGTTGGTCCAGGTGTCTATAGGTCCTGATATAATGTTGTGTTCTCTACAGGTTGGTCCAGGTGTCTATAGGTCCTGATATAATGTTGTGTTCTCTACAGGTTGGTCCAGGTGTCTATAGGTCCTGATATAATGTTGTGTTCTCTCCAGGTTGGTCCAGGTGTCTATAGGTCCTGATATAATGTTGTGTTCTCTACAGGTTGGTCCAGGTCTCTATAGGTCCTGATATAATGTTGTGTTCTCTCCAGGTTGGTCCAGGTGTCTATAGGTCCTGATATAATGTTGTGTTCTCTACAGGTTGGTCCAGGTGTCTATAGGTCCTGATATAATGTTGTGTTCTCTACAGGTTGGTCCAGGTCTCTATAGGTCCTGATATAATGTTGTGTTCTCTACAGGTTGGTCCAGGTCTCTATAGGTCCTGATATAATGTTGTGTTCTCTCCAGGTTGGTCCAGGTGTCTATAGGTCCTGATATAATGTTGTGTTCTCTACAGGTTGGTCCAGGTGTCTATAGGTCCTGATATAATGTTGTTGTTCTCTCCAGGTTGGTCCAGGTGTCTATAGGTCCTGATATAATGTTATGTGTTCAAGTCTGCAACTCTCTCTGTTCTCTCTCTACTTATAATAACTTAAATACTATCTTAATGTACTTTATGTACTCTCTCTCAGCCCCTCCCTTTCTCTCACTCACTCTTTACGTTCATACAACTATGTACTTCCCTATTTCTGCATCTCTCTACTAGTTCAAACCCTCCTACCACATGTCATTTCTGACAGCCCCTCCTTCTTCCTCCTAAACCAATCACATCTGTTCCTACGAGAGAGAGAGAGAGAGAGAGAGAGAGAGAGAGAGAGAGAGAGAGAGAGAGAGAGAGAGAGAGAGAGAGAGAGAGAGAGAGAGAGAGAGAGAGAGAGAGAGAGAGAGAGAGAGAGAGAGAGAGAGAGAGAGGCCTCTGGATCAGAGCACAGAAATACATTCATACACTCTCATGCAGAGAAACAAAGTTATTCTGTCTACAGAGGAGAGAAACATAGTTATTCTGTCTACAGAGGAGAGAAACATAGTTATTCTGTCTACAGAGGAGAGAAACAGAGTTATTCTGTCTACAGAGGAGAGAAACAGAGTTATTCTGTCTACAGAGGAGAGAAACAAAGTTATTCTGTCTACAGAGGAGAGAAACATAGTTATTCTGTCTACAGAGGAGAGAAACAGAGTTATTCTGTCTACAGAGGAGAGAAACAGAGTTATTCTGTCTACAGAGGAGAGAAACAAAGTTATTCTGTCTACAGAGGAGAGAAACAGAGTTATTCTGTCTACAGAGGAGAGAAACAGAGTTGTTCTGTCTACAGAGGAGAGAAACAGAGTTGTTCTGTCTACAGAGGAAAGAAACAGAGTTGTTCTGTCTACAGAGGAAAGAAACAGAGTTGTTCTACCACTGGAGGGCTCTCTCCTTCCATCTATACATCTCTCTCAATTTCAGTTTCAATTTAAGGGCTTCATTGAAATGTTTACATACTCATCTCATATGTATATACTGTACTCGATACCATCTACTGTATCTTGCCTATGCTGCTCTGTACCATCACTCATTCATATATCCTTATGTACATATTCTTTATCCCCTTACACTGTGTATAAGACAGTAGTTTAGGAATTGTTAGTTAGATTACTTGTTGGTTATTACTGCATTGTCGGAACTAGAAGCACAAGCATTTCGCTACACTCGCATTAACATCTGCTAACCATGTGTATGTGACAAATAAATTTGATTTGATGTTAACAAGCAAGTGAAGTAGATAATAAAGAAAAGTGAAATGAACAATAATAATTAACAGTAAACATTACAGACATTTAAAATATCATATTATCCAGGCTGTATCACAACCGGCCGTTATGGGAGTCCCATTGGCCCAGTCGTCTGGGTTTGGCCGGTGTAGGCCGTCATGGGGAGTCCCATTGGCCCAGTCGTCTGGGTTTGGCCGGTGTAGGCCGTTATGGGGAGTCCCATTGGCCCAGTCGTCTGGGTTTGGCCGGTGTAGGCCGTCATGGGGAGTCCCATTGGCCCAGTCGTCTGGGTTTGGCCGGTGTAGGCCGTTATGGGAAGTCCCATTGGCCCAGTCGTCTGGGTTTGGCCGGTGTAGGCCGTCATGGGGAGTCCCATTGGCCCAGTCGTCTGGGTTTGGCCGGTGTAGGCCGTTATGGGGAGTCCCATTGGCCCAGTCGTCTGGGTTTGGCCGGTGTAGGCCAAACCCAGGACCACACCAGCCCAGGTCCTCCAACCTGCCTCACTACCACAGACCAGTGTAACCACACCAGCCCAGGTCCTCCAACCTGCCTCACTACCACAGACCAGTGTAACCACACCAGCCCAGGTCCTCCAACCTGCCTCACTACCACAGACCAGTGTAACCACACCAGCCCAGGTCCTCCAACCTGCCTCACTACCACAGACCAGTGTAACCACACCAGCCCAGGTCCTCCAACCTGCCTCACTACCACAGACCAGTGTAACCACACCAGCCCAGGTCCTCCAACCTGCCTCACTACCACAGACCAGTGTAACCACACCAGCCCAGGTCCTCCAACCTGCCTCACTACCACAGACCAGTGTGACCACACCAGCCCAAGACCTCCAACCTGCCTCACTACCACAGACCAGTGTGACCACACCAGCCCAGGGCCTCCAACCTGCCTCACTACCACAGACCAGTGTGACCACACCAGCCCAGGGCCTCCAACCTGCCTCACTACCACAGACCAGTGTAACCACACCAGCCCAGGACCTCCAACCTGCCTCACTACCACAGACCAGTGTGACCACACCAGCCCAGGGCCTCCAACCTGCCTCACTACCACAGACCAGTGTAACCACACCAACCCAGGACCTCCAACCTGCCTCACTACCACAGACCAGTGTAACCACACCAGCCCAGGTCCTCCAACCTGCCTCACTACCACAGACCAGTGTAACCACACCAACCCAGGACCTCCAACCTGCCTCACTACCACAGACCAGTGTGACCACACCAGCCCAGGTCCTCCAACCTGCCTCACTACCACAGACCAGTGTAACCACACCAGCCCAGGTCCTCCAACCTGCCTCACTACCACAGACCAGTGTAACCACACCAACCCAGGTCCTCCAACCTGCCTCACTACCACAGACCAGTGTAACCACACCAACCCAGGACCTCCACATCCAGCTTCTTCACCTGCGAGATTGTCTGAGGAGGGGGAGGGGGGTGCTAAGGAGTATTTCTGTCTGCAAAAAAGTATTTTTGTAGGGGAAAACTAATTCGGATTCGCTGGGCCTCATTCCCCAGTGGGTGGACCTGGCTCCCAGGGGGTGGGCCTATGCCCTCCCAGGCCACCAATGGCTGTGAACCTGCACCAGTCATGTGAAATCCATATATTAGGACCAATTGATTATATTTCAATTGACTGATTTCCTTCTATGAATTGTAACTCAGTAAAATAATAGCTGCATGTTGCGTTTACATTTATGTTCAGCATTTATTCACTGTTGTACCAAACATTAGGACAGATTGTTGAGATGACGACGATGTAGTTAAAGTACACGTGTATTTTTTACATTTCATTGATCCACAAACACTGAGTGGACAAAACATGTTCTTTCCATGACATACTGACCAGGTGAAACCAGGTGAAAGCTATGATCCCTTATTGATGTCACTTGTTAAATCCACTTCAATCAGTGTAGATAAAGGAGAGGAGACAGGTTAGAGAAGGATTGTTAGGCCTTAAGAACGTTGAGACATTGATTGTGTGTGTGTGCCATTCAGAGGGCGAATGGGCAAGACAAAAGATTTCAGTGTCTTTTAAATGGGTATGATAGTAGGTGCCAGGTGCACCGGTTGAGTCAAGAACTGCAACGCTGCTGGGTTTTGTCCACCACCCAAAATAATTGTCCACCCAAGGGACATCCACCCAACTTGACACAACTGTGGGAAGCATTGGAGTCAACATGGGCCAGTATCCCTGTGGAACGCCATCAACAGCTTGTAGAGTCCATGTCCTGAATAATTGAGGATGTTCTGAGGACAAATTATTAGGAAAGTGTTCCTAATTCCTGTTTCAGTGGATATTTACAGTAAGGTAAATATAGGTGGAGTCTTGGGTTGCTGTGTTGAGTGGTTGGTAGGTGGAGTCTTGGGTTGCTGTGTTGAGTGGTTGGTAGGTGGAGCCTTGGGTTGCTGTGTTGAGTGGTTGGTAGGTGGAGTCTTGGGTTGCTGTGTTGAGTGGTTGGTAGGTGGAGTCTTGGGTTGCTGTGTTGAGTGGTTGGTCGGTGGAGTCTTGGGTTGCTGTGTTGAGTGGTTGGTAGGTGGAGTCTTGGGTTGCTGTGTTGAGTGGTTGGTCGGTGGAGTCTTGGGTTGCTGTGTTGAGTGGTTGGTAGGTGGAGTCTTGGGTTGCTGTGTTGAGTGGTTGGTAGGTGGAGTCTTGGGTTGCTGTGTTGAGTGGTTGGTAGGTGGAGTCTTGGGTTGCTGTGTTGAGTGGTTGGTAGGTGGAGTCTTGGGTTGCTGTGTTGAGTGGTTGGTAGGTGGAGTCTTGGGTTGCTGTGTTGAGTGGTTGGTCGGTGGAGTCTTGGGTTGCTGTGTTGAGTGGTTGGTAGGTGGAGTCTTGGGTTGCTGTGTTGAGTGGTTGGTAGGTGGAGTCTTGGGTTGCTGTGTTGAGTGGTTGGTAGGTGGAGTCTTGGGTTGCTGTGTTGAGTGGTTGGTAGGTGGAGTCTTGGGTTGCTGTGTTGAGTGGTTGGTAGGTGGAGTCTTGGGTTGCTGTGTTGAGTGGTTGGTAGGTGGAGTCTTGGGTTGCTGTGTTGAGTGGTTGGTCGGTGGAGTCTTGGGTTGCTGTGTTGAGTGGTTGGTCGGTGGAGTCTTGGGTTGCTGTGTTGAGTGGTTGGTAGGTGGAGTCTTGGGCTGCTGTGTTGAGTGGTTGGTCGGTGGAGTCTTGGGTTGCTGTGTTGAGTGGTTGGTAGGTGGAGTCTTGGGTTGCTGTGTTGAGTGGTTGGTAGGTGGAGTCTTGGGTTGCTGTGTTGAGTGGTTGGTAGGTGGAGTCTTGGGTTGCTGTGTTGAGTGGTTGGTAGGTGGAGTCTTGGGTTGCTGTGTTTAGTGGTTGGTTGGTGAAGTTTTTGGTTGCTGTGTTGAGTGGTTGGTAGGTGGAGTCTTGGGTTGCTGTGTTGAGTGGTTGGTAGGTGGAGTCTTGGGTTGCTGTGTTGAGTGGTTGGTAGGTGGAGTCTTGGGTTGCTGTGTTGATTTGTTGCTAAGTGGAGTCTTGGGTTGCTGTGTTTAGTGGTTGGTAGGTGGGGTCTTGGGTTTTTCTGTTGAATGGTTGGTAGGTGAAGTCTTGGGTTGCTGTGTTGAGTGGTTGGTCGGTGGAGTCTTGGGTTGCTGTGTTGATTGGTTGGTTGGTGGAGTCTTGGGTTGCTGTGTTGAGTGGTTGGTAGGTGAAGTCTTGGGTTGCTGTGTTGAGTGGTTGGTAGGTGGAGTCTTGGGTTGCTGTGTTGAGTGGTTGGTTGGTGGAGTCTTGGGTTGCTATGTTGAGTGGTTGGTAGGTGGAGTCTTGGGTTGCTGTGTTGAGTGGTTGGTAGGTGGAGTCTTGGGTTGCTGTGTTGAGTGGTTGGTTGGTGGAGTCTTGGGTTGCTGTGTTGAGTGTTTGGTTGGTGGAGTCTTGGGTTGCTGTGTTGAGTGGTTGGTTGGTGGAGTCTTGGGTTGCTGTGTTGAGTGGTTGGTAGGTGGAGTCTTGGGTTGCTGTGTTGAGTGGTTGGTTGGTGGAGTCTTGGGTTGCTGTGTTGAGTGGTTGGTTGGTGGAGTCTTGGGTTGCTGTGTTGAGTGGTTGGTTGGTGGAGTCTTGGGTTGCTGTGTTGAGTTGTTGGTCGGTGGAGTCTTGGGTAGTTGTGTTGAGTGGTTGGTAGGTGGAGTCTTGGGTTGCTGTGTTGAGTGGTTGGTAGGTGGAGTCTTGGGTTGCTGTGTTGAGTGGTTGGTAGGTGGAGTCTTGGAGTTGCTGTGTTGAGTGGTTGTAGGTGGAGTCTTGGGTTGCTGTGTTGAGTGGTTGGTAGGTGGAGTCTTGGGTTGCTGTGTTGAGTGGTTGGTAGGTGGAGTCTTGGGTTGCTGTGTTGAGTGGTTGGTAGGTGGAGTCTTGGGTTGCTGTGTTGAGTGGTTGGTAGGTGGAGTCTTGGGTTGCTGTGTTGAGTGGTTGGTAGGTGGAGTCTTGGGTTGCTGTGTTGGTGGTTGGTCGGTGGAGTCTTGGGTTGCTGTGTTGAGTGGTTGGTAGGTGGAGTCTTGGGTTGCTGTGTTGAGTGGTTGGTAGGTGGAGTCTTGGGTTGCTGTGTTGAGTGGTTGGTAGGTGGAGTCTTGGGTTGCTGTGTTGAGTGGTTGGTAGGTGGAGTCTTGGGTTGCTGTGTTGAGTGGTTGGTAGGTGGAGTCTTGGGTTGCTGTGTTGAGTGGTTGGTTGGTGGAGTCTTGGGTTGCTGTGTTGAGTGTTTGGTAGGTGGAGTCTTGGGTTGCTGTGTTGAGTGGTTGGTAGGTGGAGTCTTGGGTTGCTGTGTTGAGTGGTTGGTTGGTGGAGTCTTGGGTTGTTGTGTTGAGTGGTTGGTAGGTGGAGTACATTTTCATGGTCTGGTCTCTTCCCTGCACCTGGGTCCAACCTCACCACGTCACACAGCACCACAGGTGATTTCCACTGTGAAAGATCTGAGGCAAGGCAAAAATGGCCTTCTACACCATCAACAGGAACAACAAATTCTGTCTAAATATACTTAACCCAGTTTTAGAAAGCAGTTATTGCCCTTGATGGTTGTGTTGAATGGGATGTGCTCCCTGACCCAACATTCACAAAATGGGACAAACAACACATTGAGAATCTGAAAGCAGAATTCTACATAAACATCCTCTTACAAGGTAAAACATTAAATAATGCCATGTAGAATTAGGACCTCACGCTATACTGAGGTATGATGCAACCTTTAAATGAGGAACCACTGTAGCAGTGCTAATGAGAGAGGACGCCAGAAGCATTGTTCTCAAGTGAAGACAGGCTATGTGCAAACTGGCCACAAAATGAGGTGGAAACTGAGCTGCACTTCCTAACCTCTTGCCAAATGCATGACCATTTAAGAGACACATATTTACCTCAGATTACACAGAACCAACAATTATTCCAAAACAAATCCAATGTTGATAAACTCCCACATCTATTAGGTGAAATATCACAGTGTGCCATCACATCTATTAGGTGAAATATCACAGTGTGCCATCACATCTATTAGGTGAAATATCACAGTGTGCCATCACATCTATTAGGTGAAATATCACAGTGTGCCATCACATCTATTAGGTGAAATATCACAGTGTGCCATCACATCTATTTGGTGAAATGAACTGAAAAATGACAGACAGACAGACAGACAGACGGGATAGAGACAGACCAGACAGACGGGACAGAGACAGACAGACAGACAGACGGGACAGAGACAGACCAGACAGAGACAGACCAGACAGAGACAGACCAGACAGAGACAGACCAGACAGACGGGACAGAGACAGACAGACGGGACAGAGACAGACAGACAGACAGACCAGACAGACAGACCAGACAGACCAGACAGACAGACAGACAGACAGACAGACAGACAGACAGACAGACAGACGTGATAAAGGAAGAGACTGAGTTGGATGGTGATCATAGTAACCATAGCAATAGAGGCTATGGTGTCAGCAGCAGCTCTCCACAAAACCTCAAGTAGTTGCATCACTTCCTCTTGGCCTCTGAGAGACTCACATCTATACCATCAACAACATGACAACATAGTCCCCGCTACCAAATAATAGAATAATATTAAATTATAGCACCACTGAAATCAGTAGACATGAAACTTAGAAGCACTCTGACTGTCCTGCACCAGGAGAGTAGTCTGAGGGAAGGGCATCTAGAGAGAGAGGAAGTGTGTGTGTGTGTGTGTGTGTGTGTGTGTGTGTGTACATACTCTTCAGATCTTGTCACAGAAGTGTGTGTGTGTGTACATATACGCTTCAGATCTTGTCACAGAAGTGTGTGTGCTCACTGTTAGAGCAGACAGTCCAATATCTAGTCAATATAATACTTGTACGTCATTTAGCCAGAGAGACTTACAGGAGCAATTAGGTTTAATGCCTTATTTCATCTAGTCGGCTCAGGGATTCAAACCAGCTACCTTGCAGTTACTGGCCCAACACTCTTAACTGCTGGGCTACCTGCATCCCATAATAGATGATCTTTGTTGTCAGGAGGAACGGTCTTTAGAAGTCAGATGTGTTTTTTATTTAGTTAAGAATAAACAACAACGAGATACAATTCAGACACAATCACATCATTAAACCAACACAGTAAACAGATTTAAATTACACCAAACATCACACTATACAAGTCATTATCATCATCAACATCATCACCATCATCACCACCATCATCATCACCATCACCACCATCATCATCACCACCATCATCACCACCACCATCATCATCACCACCACCATCATCATAACCATCACCACCATCATCATCACCACCACCACCACCACCATCATCACCACCATCATCAACATCAT
>NW_027010077.1:0-35706 GCF_036934945.1 Oncorhynchus masou masou
ACCCCACGACAGGTAGTATAGTAGTGACAACCTGAGAGACAGTCTGTTACCCCACGACAGGTAGTATAGTAGTGACAACCTGAGAGACAGTCTGTTACCCCACGACAAGTAGTATAGTAGTGACAACCTGAGAGACAGTCTGTTACCCCATGACAGGTAGTATAGTAGTGACAACCTGAGAGACAGTTCTGTTACCCCGCCGACAGGTAGTATAGTAGTGACAACCTGAGAGCAGTCTGTTACCCCACGACAGGTAGTATAGTAGTGACAACCTGAGACAGGGTCTGTTACCCCACGACAGGTAGTATAGTAGTGACAACCTGAGAGACACGTCTGTTACCCCACGACAGGTAGTATAGTAGTGACAACCTGAGAGACACGTCTGTTACCCCACGACAGGTAGTATAGTAGTGACAACCTGAGAGACAGTCTGTTACCCCCACGACAGGTAGTATAGTAGTGACAACCTGAGACAGTCTGTTACCCCACGACAGGTAGTATAGTAGTGACAACCTGAGACACAGGTCTGTTACCCCACGACAGGTAGTATAGTAGTGACAACCTGAGAGACAGTCTGTTACCCCACGACAGGTAGTATAGTAGTGACAACCTGAGAGACAGTCTGTTACCCCACGACAGGTAGTATAGTAGTGACAACCTGAGAGACAGTCTGTTACCCCACGACAGGTAGTATAGTAGTGACAACCTGAGAGACAGTCTGTTACCCCACGACAGGTAGTATAGTAGTGACAACCTGAGAGACAGTCTGTTACCCCACGACAGGTAGTATAGTAGTGACAACCTGAGAGACAGTCTGTTACCCCACGACAGGTAGTATAGTAGTGACAACCTGAGAGACAGTCTGTTACCCCACGACAGGTAGTATAGTAGTGACAACCTGAGAGACAGTCTGTTACCCCACGACAGGTAGTATAGTAGTGACAACCTGAGACAGTCTGTTACCCCACGACAGGTAGTATAGTAGTGACAACCTGAGACAGGGTCTGTTACCCCACGACAGGTAGTATAGTAGTGACAACCTGAGAGACAGTTCTGTTACCCCACGACAGGTAGTATAGTAGTGACAACCTGAGGACAGTCTGTTACCCCACGACAGGTAGTATAGTAGTGACAACCTGAGAGACAGTCTGTTACCCCACGACAGGTAGTATAGTAGTGACAACCTGAGAGACAGTCTGTTACCCCACGACAGGTAGTATAGTAGTGACAACCTGAGAGACAGTCTGTTACCCCACGACAGGTAGTATAGTAGTGACAACCTGAGAGACAGTCTGCTACCCCACGACAGGTAGTATAGTAGTGACAACCTGAGAGACAGTCTGTTACCCCACGACAGGTAGTATAGTAGTGACAACCTGAGAGACAGTCTGTTACCCCACGACAGGTAGTATAGTAGTGACAACCTGAGAGACAGTCTGTTACCCCACGACAGGTAGTATAGTAGTGACAACCTGAGAGACAGTCTGTTACCCCACGACAGGTAGTATAGTAGTGACAACCTGAGAGACAGTCTGTTACCCCACGACAGGTAGTATAGTAGTGACAACCTGAGACAGTCTGTTACCCCACGACAGGTAGTATAGTAGTGACAACCTGAGACACAGTCTGTTACCCCACGACAGGTAGTATAGTAGTGACAACCTGAGAGACAGTCTGTTACCCCACGACAGGTAGTATAGTAGTGACCACCTGAGAGACAGTCTGTTACCCCACGACAGGTAGTATAGTAGTGAAAACCTGAGACAGTCTGTTACCCCACGACAGGTAGTATAGTAGTGACAATCTGAGACAATCTGTTACCCCACGACAGGTAGTATAGTAGTGACAACCTGAGACAGGGTCTGTTACCCCACGACAGGTAGTATAGTAGTGACAACCTGAGAGACAGTCTGTTACCCCACGACAGGTAGTATAGTAGTGACAACCTGAGAGACAGTCTGTTACCCCACGACAGGTAGTATAGTAGTGACAACCTGAGACACGTTCTGTTACCCCACGACAGGTAGTATAGTAGTGACAACCTGAGACACGTTCTGTTACCCCACGACAGGTAGTATAGTAGTGACAACCTGAGACACAGTTCTGTTACCCCACGACAGGTAGTATAGTAGTGACAACCTGAGAGACAGTCTGTTACCCCACGACAGGTAGTATAGTAGTGACAACCTGAGAGACTGTCTGTTACCCCACGACAGGTAGTATAGTAGTGACAACCTGAGACAGGGTCTGTTACCCCACGACAGGTAGTATAGTAGTGACAACCTGAGACACGTTCTGTTACCCCACGACAGGTAGTATAGTAGTGACAACCTGAGAGACAGTCTGTTACCCCACGACAGGTAGTATAGTAGTGACAACCTGAGAGACAGTCTGTTACCCCACGACAGGTAGTATAGTAGTGACAACCTGAGAGACAGTCTGTTACCCCACGACAGGTAGTATAGTAGTGACAACCTGAGAGACAGTCTGTTACCCCACGACAGGTAGTATAGTAGTGACAACCTGAGACAGTCTGTTACCCCACGACAGGTAGTATAGTAGTGACAACCTGAGACACGTTCTGTTACCCCACGACAGGTAGTATAGTAGTGACAACCTGAGAGACAGTCTGTTACCCCACGACAGGTAGTATAGTAGTGACAACCTGAGAGACAGTCTGTTACCCCACGACAGGTAGTATAGTAGTGACAACCTGAGAGACAGTCTGTTACCCCACGACAGGTAGTATAGTAGTGACAACCTGAGAGACAGTCTGTTACCCCACGACAGGTAGTATAGTAGTGACAACCTGAGAGACAGTCTGTTACCCCACGACAGGTAGTATAGTAGTGACAACCTGAGAGACTGTCTGTTACCCCACGACAGGTAGTATAGTAGTGACAACCTGAGACAGGGTCTGTTACCCCACGACAGGTAGTATAGTAGTGACAACCTGAGAGACAGTCTGTTACCCCACGACAGGTAGTATAGTAGTGACAACCTGAGAGCAGTCTGTTACCCCACGACAGGTAGTATAGTAGTGACAACCTGAGACACGTCTGTTACCCCACGACAGGTAGTATAGTAGTGACAACCTGAGAGACAGTCTGTTACCCCACGACAGGTAGTATAGTAGTGACAACCTGAGAGACAGTCTGTTACCCCACGACAGGTAGTATAGTAGTGACAACCTGAGAGACAGTCTGTTACCCCACGACAGGTAGTATAGTAGTGACAACCTGAGACAGTCTGTTACCCCACGACAGGTAGTATAGTAGTGACAACCTGAGAGACAGTCTGTTACCCCACGACAGGTAGTATAGTAGTGACAACCTGAGAGACAGTCTGTTACCCCACGACAGGTAGTATAGTAGTGACAACCTGAGAGACAGTCTGTTACCCCACGACAGGTAGTATAGTAGTGACAACCTGAGGACAGTCTGTTACCCCACGACAGGTAGTATAGTAGTGACAACCTGAGAACAGTCTGTTACCCCACGACAGGTAGTATAGTAGTGACAACCTGAGACACGGTCTGTTACCCCACGACAGGTAGTATAGTAGTGACAACCTGAGAGACAGTCTGTTACCCCACGACAGGTAGTATAGTAGTGACAACCTGAGACAGTCTGTTACCCCACGACAGGTAGTATAGTAGTGACAACCTGAGAGACAGTCTGTTACCCCACGACAGGTAGTATAGTAGTGACAACCTGAGAGACAGTCTGTTACCCCACGACAGGTAGTATAGTAGTGACAACCTGAGACAGTCTGTTACCCCACGACAGGTAGTATAGTAGTGACAACCTGAGAGACAGTCTGTTACCCCACGACAGGTAGTATAGTAGTGACAACCTGAGAGACAGTCTGTTACCCCACGACAGGTAGTATAGTAGTGACAACCTGAGAGACAGTCTGTTACCCCACGACAGGTAGTATAGTAGTGACAACCTGAGACAGTCTGTTACCCCACGACAGGTAGTATAGTAGTGACAACCTGAGACAGTCTGTTACCCCACGACAGGTAGTATAGTAGTGACAACCTGAGAGACAGTCTGTTACCCCACGACAGGTAGTATAGTAGTGACAACCTGAGAGACAGTCTGTTACCCCACGACAGGTAGTATAGTAGTGACAACCTGAGAGACAGTCTGTTACCCCACGACAGGTAGTATAGTAGTGACAACCTGAGAGACAGTCTGTTACCCCACGACAGGTAGTATAGTAGTGACAACCTGAGACACGGTCTGTTACCCCACGACAGGTAGTATAGTAGTGACAACCTGAGACAGTCTGTTACCCCACGACAGGTAGTATAGTAGTGACAACCTGAGAGACAGTCTGTTACCCCACGACAGGTAGTATAGTAGTGACAACCTGAGAGACAGTCTGTTACCCCACGACAGGTAGTATAGTAGTGACAACCTGAGACAGTCTGTTACCCCACGACAGGTAGTATAGTAGTGACAACCTGAGAGACAGTCTGTTACCCCACGACAGGTAGTATAGTAGTGACAACCTGAGACAGTCTGTTACCCCACGACAGGTAGTATAGTAGTGACAACCTGAGAGACAGTCTGTTACCCCACGACAGGTAGTATAGTAGTGACAACCTGAGAGACAGTCTGTTACCCCACGACAGGTAGTATAGTAGTGACAACCTGAGAGACAGTCTGTTACCCCACGACAGGTAGTATAGTAGTGACAACCTGAGACACAGTCTGTTACCCCACGACAGGTAGTATAGTAGTGACAACCTGAGACAGTCTGTTACCCCACGACAGGTAGTATAGTAGTGACAACCTGAGAGACAGTCTGTTACCCCACGACAGGTAGTATAGTAGTGACAACCTGAGACACGGTCTGTTACCCCACGACAGGTAGTATAGTAGTGACAACCTGAGAGACAGTCTGTTACCCCACGACAGGTAGTATAGTAGTGACAACCTGAGACAGTCTGTTACCCCACGACAGGTAGTATAGTAGTGACAACCTGGAGACAGTCATGTTACCCCACGACAGGTAGTATAGTAGTGACAACCTGAGAGACAGTCTGTTACCCCACGACAGGTAGTATAGTAGTGACAACCTGAGAGACAGTCTGTTACCCCACGACAGGTAGTATAGTAGTGACAACCTGAGACAGTCTGTTACCCCACGACAGGTAGTATAGTAGTGACAACCTGAGACAGTCTGTTACCCCACGACAGGTAGTATAGTAGTGACAACCTGAGAGACAGTCTGTTACCCCACGACAGGTAGTATAGTAGTGACAACCTGAGAGACAGTCTGTTACCCCACGACAGGTAGTATAGTAGTGACAACCTGAGAGACAGTCTGTTACCCCACGACAGGTAGTATAGTAGTGACAACCTGAGACAGGGTCTGTTACCCCACGACAGGTAGTATAGTAGTGACAACCTGAGAGACAGCCTGTTACCCCACGACAGGTAGTATAGTAGTGACAACCTGAGAGACAGTCTGTTACCCCACGACAGGTAGTATAGTAGTGACAACCTGAGACACGTCTGTTACCCCACGACAGGTAGTATAGTAGTGACAACCTGAGACAGTCTGTTACCCCACGACAGGTAGTATAGTAGTGACAACCTGAGACAGGGTCTGTTACCCCACGACAGGTAGTATAGTAGTGACAACCTGAGAGACAGTCTGTTACCCCACGACAGGTAGTATAGTAGTGACAACCTGAGAGACAGTCTGTTACCCCACGACAGGTAGTATAGTAGTGACAACCTGAGAGACAGTCTGTTACCCCACGACAGGTAGTATAGTAGTGACAACCTGAGACAGGGTCTGTTACCCCACAACAGGTAGTATAGTAGTGACAACCTGAGAGACAGCCTGTTACCCCACGACAGGTAGTATAGTAGTGACAACCTGAGAGACAGTCTGTTACCCCACGACAGGTAGTATAGTAGTGACAACCTGAGACACGTTCTGTTACCCCACGACAGGTAGTATAGTAGTGACAACCTGAGACAGTATGTTACCCCACGCACAGGTAGTATAGTAGTGACAACCTGAGACAGGGTCTGTTACCCCACGACAGGTAGTATAGTAGTGACAACCTGAGAGACAGTCTGTTACCCCACGACAGGTAGTATAGTAGTGACAACCTGAGAGACAGTCTGTTACCCCACGACAGGTAGTATAGTAGTGACAACCTGAGAGAGACAGTCTGTTACCCCACGACAGGTAGTATAGTAGTGACAACCTGAGAGACAGTCTGTTACCCCACGACAGGTAGTATATTAGTGACAACCTGAGAGAGACAGTCTGTTACCCCACGACAGGTAGTATAGTAGTGACAACCTGAGAGACAGTCTGTTACCCTACGACAGGTAGTATAGTAGTGACAACCTGAGACAGTCTGTTACCCCACGACAGGTAGTATAGTAGTGACAACTTGAGACAGTATGTTACCCCACGACAGGTAGTATAGTAGTGACAACCTGAGACAGGGTCTGTTACCCCACGACAGGTAGTATAGTAGTGACAACCTGAGACAGTCTGTTACCCCACGACAGGTAGTATAGTAGTGACAACCTGAGAGACAGTCTGTTACCCCACGACAGGTAGTATAGTAGTGACAACCTGAGAGACAGTCTGTTACCCCACGACATGTAGTATAGTAGTGACAACCTGAGACAGGGTCTGTTACCCCACGACAGGTAGTATAGTAGTGACAACCTGAGAGACAGTCTGTTACCCCACGACAGGTAGTATAGTAGTGACAACCTGAGAGACAGGGTCTGTTACCCCACGACAGGTAGTATAGTAGTGACAACCTGAGAGACAGTCTGTTACCCCACGACAGGTAGTATAGTAGTGACAACCTGAGACAGGGTCTGTTACCCCACGACAGGTAGTATAGTAGTGACAACCTGAGACAGGGTCTGTTACCCCCACGACAGGTAGTATAGTAGTGACAACCTGAGAGACAGTCTGTTACCCCACGACAGGTAGTATAGTAGAGACAACCTGAGACAGCCTGTTACCCCACGACAGGTAGTATAGTAGTGACAACCTGAGAGACAGTCTGTTACCCCACGACAGGTAGTATAGTAGTGACAACCTGAGACAGGTTCTGTTACCTCACGACAGGTAGTATAGTAGTGACAACCTGAGACAGGGTCTGTTACCCCACGACAGGTAGTATAGTAGTGACAACCTGAGACAGCCTGTTACCCCACGACAGGTAGTATAGTAGTGACAACCTGAGAGACAGTCTGTTACCCCACGACAGGTAGTATAGTAGTGACAACCTGAGACAGCCTGTTACCCCACGACAGGTAGTATAGTAGTGACAACCTGAGAGACAGTCTGTTACCCCACGACAGGTAGTATAGTAGTGACAACCTGAGACAGGGTCTGTTACCTCACGACAGGTAGTATAGTAGTGACAACCTGAGACAGGGTCTGTTACCCCACGACAGGTAGAATAGTAGTGACAACCTGAGACAGCCTGTTACCCCACGACAGGTAGTATAGTAGTGACAACCTGAGAGACAGTCTGTTACCCCACGACAGGTAGTATAGTAGTGACAACCTGAGAGACAGTCTGTTACCCCACGACAGGTAGTATAGTAGTGACAACCTGAGAGACAGTCTGTTACCCCACGACAGGTAATATAGTAGTGACAACCTGAGACACGTTCTGTTACCCCACGACAGGTAGTATAGTAATGACAACCTGAGACAGTCTGTTACCCCACGACAGGTAGTATAGTAGTGACAACCTGAGAGACAGTCTGTTACCCCACGACAGGTAGTATAGTAGTGACAACCTGAGAGACAGTCTGTTACCCCACGACAGGTAGTATAGTAGTGACAACCTGAGAGACAGTCTGTTACCCCACGACAGGTATTATAGTAGTGACAACCTGAGAGACAGTCTGTTACCCCACGACAGGTAGTATAGTAGTGACAACCTGAGACAGTCTGTTACCCCACGACAGGTAGTATAGTAGTGACAACATGAGAGACAGTCTGTTACCCCACGACAGGTAGTATAGTAGTGACAACCTGAGACAGTCTGTTTCCCCACGACCGGTAATATATTAGTGACAACCTGAGACAGGGTCTGTTGCCCACGACAGGTAGTATAGTAGTGACAACCTGAGACAGTCTGTTACCCCACGACAGGTAGTATAGTAGTGACAATAGCCTGAGACAGTCTGTTACCCCACGACAGGTAGTATAGTAGTGACAACCTGAGACACGTTCTGTTACCCCACGACAGGTAGTATAGTAGTGACAACCTGAACGGTCTGTTACCCCGCGACAGGTAGTATAAGTAGTGACAACCTGAGACAGTCTGTTACCCCACGACAGGTAGTATAGTAGTGACAACCTGAGACAGGGGTCTGTTACCCCATGACAGGTAGTATAGTAGTGACAACCTGAGGAGCAGTCTGTTACCCCACGACAGGTAGTATAGTAGTGACAACCGAGAGACAGTCTGTTACCCCGCGACAGGTAGTATAGTGACAACCTGAGACAGGGTCTGTTACCCCCGCGACAGGTAGTATAGTAGTGACCACCTGAGAGACAGTCTGTTACCCCACGACAGGTAGTATAGTAGTGAAAACCTGAGACAGTCTGTTACCCCACGACAGGTAGTATAGTAGTGACAATCTGAGACAATCTGTTACCCCGACAGGTAGTATAGTAGTGACAACCTGAGACAGGGTCTGTTACCCCACGACAGGTAGTATAGTAGTGACAACCCGAGAGACAGTCTGTTACCCTACAACAGGTAGTATAGTAGTGACAACCTGAGAGACAGTCTGTTACCCCACGACAGGTAGTATAGTAGTGACAACCTGAGACAGGGTCTGTTACCCCACGACAGTAGTATAGTAGTGACAACCTGAGAGACAGAGTCTGTTACCCCGCGACCAGGTAGTATAGTAGTGACAACCTGAGACACGTCTGTTACCTTACGACAGGTAGTATAGTAGTGACAACCTGAGAGACAGTCTGTTGCCCCACAACAGGTAGTATAGTAGTGACAACCTGAGACACGTTCTGTTACCCACGACAGTATGTAATGACCCTGAGACAGTCTGTTACCCCACGACAGGTAGTATAGTAGTGACAACCTGAGACAGTCTGTTACCCACGACAGGTAGTATAGTAGTGACAACCTGAGAGACAGTCTGTTACCCCACGACAGGTAGTATAGTAGTGACAACCTGAGAGACAGTCTGTTACCAAGCGACAGGTAGTATATTAGTGACAACCTGAGACAGTCTGTTACCCCACGACAGGTAGTATAGTAGTGACAACCTGAGACAGTTCTGTTATACGACCTGACAACCTGAGACAGTCTGTTACCCCACGACAGGTAGTATAGTAGTGACAACCTGAGAGACAGTCTGTTACCCACGACAGGTAGTATAGTAGTGACAACCTGACAACAGGGTCTGTTACCCCACGACAGGTAGTATAGTAGTGACAACCTGAGACAGTTCTATTTACCACGACAGGTAGCATAGTAGTGACAACCTGAGACAGTCTGTTACCCCACGACAGGTAGTATAGTAGTGACAACCTGAGAGACAGTCTGTTACCCCACGACAGGTAGTATAGTAGTGACAACCTGAGAGACAGTCTGTTACCCCACGACAGGTAGTATAGTAGTGACAACCTGAGAGACAGTCTGTTACCCCACGACAGGTAGTATAGTAGTGACAACCTGAGAGACAGTCTGTTACCCCACGACAGGTAGTATAGTAGTGACAACCTGAGACAGTCTGTTACCCCACGACAGGTAGTATAGTAATGACAACCTGAGACAGTAGACAGGTAGTATAGTAGTGACAACCTGGAGACAGTCTGTTACCCCACGACAGGTAGTATAGTAGTGACAACCTGAGAGACAGTCTGTTACCCCACGACAGGTAGTATAGTAGTGACAACCTGAGAGACAGTCTGTTACCCCACGACAGGTAGTATAGTAGTGACAACCTGAGACAGTCTGTTACCCACAGGTAGTATAGTAGTGACAACCTGAGACAGGGTCTGTTACCCCACGACAGGTAGTATAGTAGTGACAACCTGAGACAGAGTCTGTTACCCACGACAGGTAGTATAGTAGTGACAACCTGAGAGACAGTCTGTTACCCACGACAGGTAGTATAGTAGTGACAACCTGAGAGACAGTCTGTTACCCCACAACAGGTAGTATAGTAGTGACAACCTGAGACACGTTCTGTTACCCCACGACAGGGCAGTATAGTAATGACAACCTGAGACAGTCTGTTACCCCACGACAGGTAGTATAGTAGTGACAACCTGAGAGACAGTCTGTTACCCCACGACAGGTAGTATAGTAGTGACAACCTGAGAGACAGTCTGTTACCCCACGACAGGTAGTATAGTAGTGACAACCTGAGACAGTCTGTTACCAAACGACAGGTGGTATAGTAGTGACAACCTGAGAGACAGTCTGTTACCCTAATGACAGGTAGTATAGTAGTGACAACCTGAGACACAGTCTGTTACCCACGACAGGTAGTATAGTAATGACAACCTGAGACAGTCTGTTACCCCACGACAGGTAGTATAGTAGTGACAACCTGAGAGACAGTCTGTTACCCCGCGACAGGTAGTATAGTAGTGACAACCTGAGAGACAGTCTGTTACCCCGACAGGTAGTATAGTAGTGACAACCTGAGACACGGTCTGTTACCCCACGACAGGTAGTATAGTAGTGACAACCTGAGACAGTCTGTTACCCCGACAGGTAGTATAGTAGTGACAACCTGAGAGACAGTCTGTTACCCCACGACAGGTAGTATAGTAGTGACAACCTGAGACAGTCTGTTACCCCACGACAGGTAGTATAGTAGTGACAACCTGAGAGACAGCCTTTACCCCCGACAGGTAGTATAGTAGTGACAACCTGAGACAGTCTGTTACCCCACGACAGGTAGTATAGTAGTGACAACCTGAGACAGTCTGTTACCCCACGACAGGTAGTATAGTAATGACAACCTGAGACAGTCTGTTACCCCACGACAGGTAGTATAGTAGTGACAACCTGGAGACAGTCTGTTACCCCACGACAGGTAGTATAGTAGTGACAACCTGAGAGACAGTCTGTTACCCCACGACAGGTAGTATATTAGTGACAACCTGAGACAGGGTCTGTTACCCCACGACAGGTAGTATAGTAGTGACAACCTGAGACAGTCTGTTACCCCACGACAGGTAGTATAGTAGTGACAACCTGAGAGACAGTCTGTTACCCCACGACAGGTAGTATAGTAGCGACAACCTGAGACACGTTCTGTTACCCCATGACAGGTAGTATAGTAGTGACAACCTGAGACAGTCTGTTACCCCACGACAGGTGTATAGTAGTGACAACCTGAGGGACAGTCTGTTACCCCACGACAGGTAGTATAGTAGTGACAACCTGAGAGACAGTCTGTTACCCCACGACAGGTAGTATAGTAGCACAACCTGAGAGACAGTCTGTTACCCCACGACAGGTAGTATAGTAGTGACAACCTGAGAGACAGTCTGTTACCCCACGACAGGTAGTATAGTAGTGACAACCTGAGAGACAGTCTGGTTACTCCCACGACAGGTAGTATAGTAATGACAACCTGAGAGACCAGTCTGTTACCCCACGACAGGTAGTATAGTAGTGACAACCTGAGAGACAGTCTGTTACCCCACGACAGGTAGTATAGTAGTGACAACCTGAGAGACAGTCTGTTACCCCACGACAGGTAGTATATTAGTGACAACCTGAGACAGGGTCTGTTACCCTAATGACAGGTAGTATAGTAGTGACAACCTGAGAGACAGTCTGTTACCCCACGATAGGTAGTATAGTAGTGACAACCCTGAGACAGTCCTGGTCAGGTAGTATAGTAGTGACAACCTGAGAACCAGTCTGTTACCCACGACAGGTAGTATAGTAGTGACAACCTGAGACAGGGTCTGTTACCCCACGACAGGTAGTATAGTAGTGACAACCTGAGACAGTCTTGTTACCCCACGACAGGTAGTATAGTAGTGACAACCTGAGAGACAATCTGTTACCCCACGACAGGTAGTATAGTAGTGACAACTGGAGAGTCTGTTACCCCCACAGGTAGTATAGTAGTGACAACCTGAGAGACAGTATGTTGCCCCACGACAGGTAGTATAGTAGTGACAACCTGAGACAGTCTGTTACCCCACGACAGGTAGTATAGTAGTGACAACCTGAGACAGTCTGTTACCCTAATGACAGGTAGTATAGTAGTGACAACCTGAGAGACAGTCTGTTACCCCACGACAGGTAGTATAGTAGTGACAACCTGAGACAGTCTGTTACCCCATGACAGGTAGTATAGTAGTGACAACCTGACAGGGTCTGTTACCCCACGACAGGTAGTATAGTAGTGACAACCTGAGACAGGGTCTGTTACCCCAATGACAGGTAGTATAGTAGTGACAACCTGAGACAGTCTGTTACCCCACGACAGGTAGTATAGTAGTGACAACCTGGAGAGACAGTCTGTTACCCCGCGACAGGTAGTATAGTAGTGACAACCTGAGACAGTCTGTTACCGATGACAGGTAGTATAGTAGTGACAACCTGAGACAGGGTCTATTACTCCACGACAGGTAGTATAGTAGTGACAACCTGAGACAGTCTGTTACCCCACGACAGGTAGTATAGTAGTGACAACCTGAGACAGGGTCTGTTACCCCACGACAGGTAGTATAGTAGTGGACAACCTGAGAGACAGTCTGTTACCCCTCAATGGACAGGTAGTATAGTAGTGACAACCTGAGACAGGGTCTGTTACCCCGACCAGGTAGTATAGTAGTGACAACTCTGAGACAGTCTGTTACCCCACGACAGGTAGTATAGTAGTGACAACCTGAGAGACAGTCTGTTACCCAACAACAGGTAGTATAGTAGTGACAACCTGAGAGACAGTCTGTACCCCCACGACAGGTAGTATAGTAGTGACAACCTGAGAGACAGTATGTTACCTCACGACAGGTAGTATAGTAGTGACAACCTGAGACAGGGTCTGTTACCCCACGACAGGTAGTATAGTAGTGACAACACAGAGACAGTCTGTTACCCCCACGACAGGTAGTATAGTAGTGACAACCTGAGAGACAGTCTGTTACCCCACGACAGGTAGTATAGTAGTGACAACCTGAGAGACAGTCTGTTACCCCCAATGACAGGTAGTATAGTAGTGACCACCTGAGAGACAATCTGTTACCCCACGACAGGTAGTATAGTAGTGACAACCTGAGACAGTCTGTTACCCCACGACAGGTAGTATAGTAGTGACCACCTGAGAGACAGTCTGTTACCCTAATGACAGGTAGTATGGTAGTGACAACCTGAGACAGTCTGTTACCCCACGACAGGTAGTATAGTAGTGACAACCTGAGAGACAGTATGTTGCCCCACGACAGGTAGTATAGTAGTGACAACCTGAGACAGGGTCTGTTACCCCACGACAGGCAGTATAGTAGTGACAACCTGAGACAGTCTGTTACCCCACGACAGGTAGTATAGTAGTGACAACCTGAAAGAGACAGTCTGTTACCCCCGACAGGTAGTATAGTAGTGACAACCTGAGACAGGTCTGTTACCCCATGACAGGTAGTATAGTAGTGACAACCTGAGAGACAGTCCTTACCCCACGACAGGTAGTATAGTAGTGACAACCTGAGACAGTCTGTTACCCCACAGGTAGTATAGTAGTGACAACCTGAGACAGTCTGTTACCCCACGACAGGTAGTATAGTAGTGACAACCTGAGAGACAGAGTCTGTTACCTCACGACAGGTAGTATAGTAGTGACAACCTGAGAGACAGTCTGTTACCCCACGACAGGTAGTATAGTAGTGACAACCTGAGAGACAGGGTCTGTTACCCCACGACAGGTAGTATAGTAGTGACAACCTGAGACAGTCTGTTACCCCACGACAGGTAGTATAGTAGTGACAACCTGAGAGACAGTCTGTTACCCCACGACAGGTAGTATAGTAGTGACAACCTGAGAGACAGTCTGTTACCCCCGACAGGTAGTATAGTAGTGACAACCTGAGAGACAGTCTGTTACCCCACGACAGGTAGTATAGTAGTGACAACCTGAGACAGGGTCTGTTACCCCACGACAGGTAGTATAGTAGTGACAACCTGAGAGACAGTCTGTTACCCCACGACAGGTAGTATAGTAGTGACAACCTGAGAGACAGTCTGTTACCCCACGACAGGTAGTATAGTAGTGACAACCTGAGAGACAGTCTGTTACCCCACGACAGGTAGTATAGTAGTGACAACCTGAGAGACAGTCTGTTACCCCACGACAGGTAGTATAGTAGTGACAACCTGAGAGACAGTCTGTTACCCCACGACAGGTAGTATAGTAGTGACAACCTGAGAGACAGTCTGTTACCCACGACAGGTAGTATAGTAGTGACAACCTGAGAGACAGTCTGTTACCCCACGACAGGTAGTATAGTAGTGACAACCTGAGACAGGGTCTGTTACCCCACGACAGGTAGTATAGTAGTGACAACCTGAGACAGTCTGTTACCCCACGACAGGTAGTATAGTAGTGACAACCTGAGAGACAGTCTGTTACCCCACGACAGGTAGTATAGTAGTGACAACCTGAGACAGTCTGTTACCCCATGACAGGTAGTATAGTAGTGACAACCTGAGAGACAGTCTGTTACCCACGACAGGTAGTATAGTAGTGACAACCTGAGACAGTCTGTTACCCCACGACAGGTAGTATAGTAGTGACAACCTGAGACAGGGTCTGTTACCCCACGACAGGTAGTATAGTAGTGACAACCTGAGAGACAGGGTCTGTTACCCCACGACAGGTAGTATAGTAGTGACAACCTGAGACAGTCTGTTACCCCACGACAGGTAGTATAGTAGTGACAACCTGAGAGACAGTCTGTTACCCCACGACAGGTAGTATAGTAGTGACAACCTGAGAGACAGTCTGTTACCCCACGACAGGTAGTATAGTAGTGACAACCTGAGAGACAGTCTGTTACCCCACGACAGGTAGTATAGTAGTGACAACCTGAGACAGTCTGTTACCCCACGACAGGTAGTATAGTAGTGACAACCTGAGACAGGGTCTGTTACCCACGACAGGTAGTATAGTAGTGACAACCTGAGAGACAGTCTGTTACCCCACGACAGGTAGTATAGTAGTGACAACCTGAGAGACAGTCTGTTACCCCACGACAGGTAGTATAGTAGTGACAACCTGAGACAGGGTCTGTTACCCCACGACAGGTAGTATAGTAGTGACAACCTGAGAGACAGTCTGTTACCCCCACGACAGGTAGTATAGTAGTGACCACCTGAGAGACAATCTGTTACCCCACGACAGGTAGTATAGTAGTGACAACCTGAGAGACAGTCTGTTACCCACGACAGGTAGTATAGTAGTGACAACCTGAGAGACATCTGTTACCCCACAACAGGTAGTATAGTAGTGACAACCTGAGACAGTCTGTTACCCCACGACAGGTAGTATAGTAGTGACAACCTGAGACAGGGTCTGTTACCCCACGACAGGTAGTATAGTAGTGACAACCTGAGACAGGGTCTGTTACCCCACGACAGGTAGTATAGTAGTGACAACCTGAGACAGTCTGTTACCCCACGACAGGTAGTATAGTAGTGACAACCTGAGAGACTGTCTGTTACCCCACGACAGGTAGTATAGTAGTGACAACCTGAGACAGTCTGTTACCCCACGACAGGTAGTATAGTAGTGACAACCTGAGGGATAGTCTGTTACCCCACGACAGGTAGTATAGTAGTGACAACCTGAGACAGTCTGTTACCCCACGACAGGTAGTATAGTAGTGACAACCTGAGAGACAGTCTGTTACCCCACGACAGGTAGTATAGTAGTGACAACCTGAGAGACAGAGTATGTTACCCCACGACAGGTAGTATAGTAGTGACAACCTGAGACACAGTCTGTTACCCCACGACAGGTAGTATAGTAGTGACAACCTGAGAGACAGTCTGTTACCCCACGACAGGTAGTATAGTAGTGACAACCTGAGACAGTCTGTTACCCCACGACAGGTAGTATAGTAGTGACAACCTGAGAGACAGTCTGTTACCCCACGACAGGTAGTATAGTAGTGACAACCTGAGAGACAGTCTGTTACCCCACGACAGGTAGTATAGTAGTGACAACCTGAGAGACAGTCTGTTACCCCACGACAGGTAGTATAGTAGTGACAACCTGAGACAGTCTGTTACCCCACGACAGGTAGTATAGTAGTGACAACCTGAGAGACAGTCTGTTACCCCACGACAGGTAGTATAGTAGTGACAACCTGAGACACGTTCTGTTACCCCACGACAGGTAGTATAGTAGTGACAACCTGAGAGACAGTCTGTTAAGAGACACGCGTTTGACACGGCTAACAACATTCTATGTCTTCTGTCAAATGAAAAAAATCTACTGGTCACATTATTTAGCTAAATCTAAATTCACCTGTTTTTATAATTCACAGTAATCAAACGATCAATAAAGAGTAGACTTTACAATTGTAGAATTGTATCTGTACCAACTAGCTCTGTCCACCAGATGGCGCTGTGACTCACCGTCGAACACAGCTCGGCTGAACTGCGTCGTTGAAGCCAGAGGAAGACAGGTGTTGTCAAACTTGTTACCGTAGTTACCGATGCTGACCTCAAACTGTATCGCGTCGTCAACGTCCTGGAGGAGCGTGGCGGAGTAGAATGACGCAAAGAGAGAATACTTTCTCTTACGCATGAATTTCTGGGAGAGGAGAGGAGAGGAGAGGAGAGGAGAGGAGAGGAGAGGAGAGAGGAGAGGGAGAGGGAGAGGAGAGGAGAGGGAGAGGGAGAGGGAGAGGAGAGGAGGGATAGGGAGAGGAGAGGAGGAGTGATAGGAGAGGGAGGGGAGAGGAGGAGGAGAGGAGAGGAGAGGAGAGGAGAGGAGAGGAGAGGGGAGAGGAGAGGAGAGGAGAGGAGAGGAGAGGAGAGGGAGAGGAGAGGATGGGGAGAGGAGGGATGGGGAGAGGAGGGATTGGGAGAGGAGGGAAGGGGAGAGGATGGATAGGGAGATGAGAGGAAAAGGAGAAGGAGAGGAGGAGGAGAGAAAGAGGAGAGGAAAGGAGAAGAGAGGAGAAAAGTCAAAACAAGCAATGGTCTGTCAAAGTCGCTCTTCTGATGAGTCTGATTAAGTAGCCTCTAAACTCTGACTTAAATCCTGAACCCTCTCACCTGTACCACCAATAGGTCATCGTTGGTTATGTCTTCTACACTGGCCTGCACCGTGTCCACCAGCTTGGTACTGAGCTCCATCAGAACACGACCACGATACGCTACTCCCTCACCCTGGATGAGAGAGAGGGGGAGAGAGAGAGGGGGAGAGAGATGGAGAGAAAAGGGGAGAGAGAGAGAGGGGAGAGAGATGGAGACAGAGAGAGGGAGATGGAGAGAGAGGGGGGAGAGAGAGATGGAGGAGAGAGAGATAGAGGGGGGAGAGAAGAGAGAGAGAGAGGAGACAGAAGGAGAGATGGAGAGAGAGCAGAGATAGATGGGGAGAGATAGAGGGAGAGAGAGAGAGAGAGAGAGAGAGAGATAGGGGGAGGAGAAGGAGGAGAGAGAGAGAGAGATGGAGAAAGAGACAGAGAGAGATGGAGAGAGAGAGAGAGAGGGGAGAGAGATGCGAGAGAGAGATGGAGAGAAAGAGAGAGAGATAGAGAGAGACAGAGGAGAAGAGAGAGAAAGAGAGAGAGACATAGAGAGGGAGAGAGAAGAGAGAGAGAGAGAGAGAGAGAGAGACAGAGAGAAAGAGATGGAGAAAGAGACAGAGAGAGAGATATGGAGAAAGAGACAGAGAGAGAGATGGAGAGAAAGAGAAAGAGAGACAGAGAGAGAGATGGAGATGGAAAGAGAGAGCAGGGGTGAGAGAGATTCACAAACCTTCCATTAGAAAGCCATCACCTACAGACAGATGAACCTGGAGAAGATATTTAATTCTTACCAATGTGTCAAGTAATTAAGAAACTTAGCAAACTGGAATGCTCTTTGGCCCTAAACAGAGAGTACACAGCGGCAGAATACCTGACCACTGTGACTGACCCAAACTTTAGGAAAGCTTTGACTATGTACAGACTCAGTGAGCATAGCCTTGCTATTGAGAAAGGACGACGTAGGGCAGACCTGGCTCTCAAGAAAATACAAGACATTTATTTATTTTACCAGGTAAGTTGACTGAGATTCTCATTTGCAGCAACGACCTGGAGTTACAGGGATGAATGAGCCAATTGTAAACTGGGGATTAATTAGGTGGCCAGATTGGGAATTTAGCCAGGACACTGGGGTTCAGGACACCAGGGACACCCCTACTCTTACGATAAGTGCCATGGGATCTTTAATGACCTCAGAGAGTCAGGACACCCGTTTAACATCCCATTCGAAAGACAACACTCTAAAATCACTGTCCTGGGGCATCGGGCTAATTTTTTTTTTTAGACCAGAGGAAAGAGTGCCTCCTACTGGCCCTCCAACACCACTTCTAGCAGCATCTGGTCTCTCATCCAGGGACCAACTCAGGACAAACCCTGCTTAGCTTCAGAGGCAAGCCAGCAGTCGTATGCTATGTGCTCACTGCCCACAAAATGAGGTGAAAACTGAGCCGCACTTCCTAACCTCTCCTGCCCAATGTATGATCATATTAGAGACACATGATTACACAGATCTACAAAGAATTTGAAAACAAACCCAATTTTGATAAACTCCCATATCTACTGGGTGAAATACCACAGTGTGACATCACAGCAGCAAGATTTGTGATCTGTTGCCACAAGAAAAGGACAACCAGTGATGAACAAACACCATTGTAAATACAACCCATATTTATGCTTATTTATTTTCCCTTTTGTACTTTAACTATTTGTACATTGTTACAACACTGTATATATAAATAATATGATATATATATAAATAATATTTGTAATGTCTTTATTCTTTTGGAACTTTTGTGAGTGTAATGTATACTGTTAATTTGTATTGTTTATTTCACTTTTATTTATTATCTACTTCATTTGCTTTGGCAATATACAAATATCTTTCCCATGCCAACAAAGCTTCTTGAACTGAATTGAATTGAAATTGAAACGGAAAGAGAAAGGGAGAGAGTGAGAGAGAGCATGAGAGAGTGAGAGAGAGACAGAGTGAGAGAGAGAGAGAGAGAGAGAGACAGAGAGAGCAAGAACGCGAGAAGAGAGTCAGAGAGAGAGAGAGAGAGAGAGAGAGAGAACGAGAGAGAGAACGAGAGAGAGAGCAAAAGCGAGAGAGGGGAGAAAGAGTAATATAGGATGCTATATTATCCCTCCTTCTCCTCTCTTGCACTGACGCAATTCATCCAAAGGGGCAGTATTGTCCCTAGCCTTAACAGGTTATTAAAAGAAGTTAGACAAGTGATGCCAATTTCAGCTCATCATTCAACAGATTGTTCATCAAACTTCCCAAAGATGTATCGCTGTTGCTGTTTGCTCGAGGGATTACCTTAATGAATCAATCAACCAATCAATCAACCCATTAACCAATCAATCAATTACCTTGCCCAAGTTGAGAGCCTCGTGGGGGTCGTTGAAGGCGGTGAACTCCCTGAGGCTTCCGTAAAGGTTGACGTAGCAGGGGCCAAAGGTCGGCAGGAACCCAGACTGTCATCCACTACAGACCCAACATGGAGGGGATGTTTTAGTTTTCACCCATTACAATACAGGTTGGGATCAATTAAAGGAAACCGTCATCCACTACAGACACAACATGGAGGGGATGTTTTAGTTTCACCACTAACAGATTGGGATCCATTAAAGGAAACCGTCATCCACTACAGACACAACATGGAGGGATGTTTTAGTTTCACCACTAACAGATTGGGATCCATTAAAAGAAACCAAACTTCATCCACTACAGACACAACATGGAGGGATGTTTTAGTTTCACCACTAACAGATTGGGATCAATAGAAAGACAACAAACTTGACAGTCATGATGGAAACAGAGGTCGACGTGTAAGAACCTTGGTTCAGTAACATGCTGGATCTATTGGTACAGGGTGGATCAAACATGGAGACATGGAAAATAAGATACAAGACGTACTGAAACTTTGAAGGTTCCTTGGGACCAATTCATCTGAATGCAGAGGGAGATGATAGGAGACATTAGGACAGAGACAGAACTAGTTCAGGAAGTCCTGAAGGAAGTCCTACCAACACACTACCATACAGGAACAGGAAGTCCTACCAACACACACTACCATACAGGAAGTCCTGAAGGAAGTCCTACCAACACACACTACCATACAGGAAGTCCTGCCAACACACACTACCATACAGGAAGTCCTGAAGGAAGTCCTACTAACACACACTACCGTACAGGAAGTCCTACCAAACACACACTACCATACAGGAAGTCCTGAAGGAAGTCCTACCAACACACACTACCATACAGGAAGTCCTGCCAACACACACTACCATACAGGAAGTCCTGAAGGAAGTCCTACTACCAACACACACTACCATGCCAGGAAGTCCTTCAACACACTACCATACAGGAAGTCCTACCAAAACACACTACCATACAGGAAGTCCTGAAGGAAGTCCTACTAACACACACTACCATACAGGAAGTCCTGAAGGAAGTCCTACCAACACACACTACCATACAGGAAGTCCTACCAACACACACTACCATACAGGAAGTCCTACCAACACACACTACCATACAGGAAGTCCTGAACGAAGTCCTACCAACACACACTACCATACAGGAAGTCCTGCCAACACACACTACCATACAGGAAGTCCTGAAGGAAGTCCTACTAACACACACTACCATACAGGAAGTCCTGCCAACACACACTACCATACAGGAAGTCCTACCAACACACACTACCATACAGGAAGCCCTGAAGGAAGTCCTACTAACACAATGCTCACTGTGGCTCAACCAACTAGACAAAGGAAACCAAAACCAATCCATGCATCGCACCAAGGAGGGTATTAAAGGGTATTCGTAGCTGAGATCAATATTATATTCATCAACTATGGGTATTGGTAGCTGATATTAATATTATGATAATCAATATTATGGGTATTGCTAGCTGATATCAGTGTTGATCGACTATGGGAATTGATAGCTGATATCAGTGTTAATCGACTATGGGAATTGATAGCTGATATCAGTGTTAATCCACTATGGGAATTGATAGCTGATATCAGTGTTGATCAACTATGGGAATTGATAGCTGATATCAGTGTTAATCGACTAGGTATTGATAGCTGATATCAGTGTTGATCAACTATGGGAATTGGTAGCTGAGATCAATATTATATTCATCAACTATGGGTATGATAGCTGATATCAGTGTTAATTAATCAATACTATGGGAATTGATAGCTGATATCAGTGTTGATCAACTATGGGAATTGATAGCTGATATCAGTGTTAATCGACTATGGGAATTGATAGCTGATATCAGTGTTGATCAACTATGGGAATTGATAGCTGATATCAGTGTTGATCAACTATGGGAATTGATAGCTGATATCAGTATTGATCAACTATTGGTATGAATAGCTGATATTAATATTATGATAATCATTACTATGGGTATTAATAGCTGATATCAATATTGATCAATACTATGGGTATTAATAGCTGATATCAGTATTATATTAATCAATACTATGGGTATAAATAGCTGATATCAATATTATATTAATCAATACTATGGGTATTAATAGCTGATATCAATATTATATTAATCAATACTATGGGTATTAATAGCTGATATCAATATTATATTGATCAATACTATGGGTATTAATAGCTGATATCAATATGAATCAATACTATGGGTATCAATAGCTGATATCAATATTATATTAATCAATACTATGGGTATTAATAGCTGATATCAATATTGATCAATACTATGGGTATTAATAGCTGATATCAATATTATATTGATCAATACTATGGGTATTAATAGCTGATATCAATATTGATCAATACTATGGGTATTAATAGCTGATATCAATATTGATCAATACTATGGGTATTAATAGCTGATATCAATATTGATCAATACTATGGGTATTAATAGCTGATATCAATATTGATCAATACTATGGGTATTAATAGCTGATATCAATATTGATCAATACTATGGGTATTAATAGCTGATATCAATATTGATCAATACTATGGGTATCAATAGCTGATATCAATATTGATCAATACTATGGGTATCAATAGCTGAGGTGAATCATCGTAAGTGCCAGTATGAAACAACAAATGGAACGATGTTAGTTCATTGCCCTTCCATGCTACTGCAGTACTTTGCTATAACAGCCACGACCAAAACCAGTCCAGACCAGTGCTCAAGTGGAAAAACCAGTCCAAACCAGCAAACACCAATTGTCAAACCAGTCAGTTAAGACTAGTGCAGACCAGTGTCACAAACCACTCAAACCAGTTCAAACCAGTCCAAACCAGTCCAAACCAGTCCAAACCAGTCCAAACAAGTGTCACAAACCACTCAAACCAGTCCAAACCAGTCCAGACCAGTCCAAACCAGTCCAAACCAGTCCAGACCAGTCCAGACCAGTCCAAACCAGTGTCACAAACCACTCAAACCAGTCCAAACCAGTCCAGACCCAGTCCATACCAGTCCATACCAGTCCAAACCAGTCCAAACCAGTCCAAACCAGTCGAGATCAGTGGCTCACCCTCTATCGCTCCTCCCGGGGCAGAGATCTTAGACATGGAGAGATGGGCGGTCCCGATGACATCATTGTGGCTGGCTCGGTCCCAGTCCAGGACACGAACCCTCATCTTTTCACACATGGAGGGAAACTGGGAGAAGAAGAGTAAAGGGTTCGTAGGAGGACTGGGAGAACAAGTATTTGATACACTGCCGATTTTTGCAGCTTTTCCTACTTTACAAAGCATGTCATTGTTATCATAGGTTCACTCAACTGTGCGAGACGGAATCTAAAACAAAAATGCAGAAAATCACATTGTATGATTTTTAAGTAATTAATTAGCATTTTATTGCATGACATAAGTATTTGATCACCTACCAACCAGTAAGAACTCCGGCTCTCACAGACCTGTTAGTTTTCCTTTAAGAAGCCCTCCTGTCCTCCACTCATTACCTGTATTAACTGCACCTGTTTGAACTCGTTACCTGTATAAAGACACCTGTACACACACTCAATCAAACAGACTCAACCTCTCTCATGATGGCCAAGACCAGAGAGCTGTGTAAGGACATCAGGGATACATTGTGGACCTGCACAAGGCTGGGATGGGCTACAGGACAATAGGCAAGCAGCTTGTTGAGAAGGCAATGACTGTTGGCTCAATTATTAGAAAACGGAAGAAGTCCAAGATGACGGTCAATCAAACATCATTCTTTGGGGATGCTTTTTCTGCAAAGGGGACAGGACGGCTGCACCGTATTGAGGGAGGATGGATGGGGCCATGTATCGTGAGATCTTGGCCAACAACCTCCTTCCCTCAGTAAAAGCATTGAAGATGGGTCGTGGCTGGGTCTTCCAGCATGACAACGACCCGAACACACAACCAGGGCAACTAAGGAGTGGCTCCGTAAGAAGCATCTCAAGGTCCCGGAGTGGCCAAGCCAGTCTCCAGACCTGAACCCAATAGAATATCTTTGGAGCTGAATGTCCGTATTGCCCAGCGACAGCCCCGAAACCTGAAGGATCTGGAGAAGGTCTGTATGGAGGAGTGGGCCAAAATCCCTGCTGCAGTGTGTGCAAACCTGGTCAAGAACTACAGGAAACGTATGATCTCTGTAATTGCAAACACAGGTTTCTGTACCAAATATTAAGTTCTGCTTTTCTGATGTATCAAATACTTATGTCATGCAATAAAATGCTAATTATTTACATAAAAATCATGCAAAGTGATTTTCTGGATTTTTGTTTTAGATTCCGTCTCTCACAGTTGAAGTGTACCAATGATAAAATAATTTACAGACCTCTACATGCTTTGTAAGTAGGAAAACCTGCAAAATCGGCAGTGTATCAAATACTTGTACTCCCCACTGTATATTATATAATAGTAGTATTAATTGCTAGATGTATATCATATATACCCGTATGGGCATGGCCAGGCTTTGATTCCACTGAGGGTTGGCATTCTTCTCCATGATCTTACTGCACATCTGGAAGGATGGAATGAAAACATGGAAATGTGAAAATGGGTGTAGTTTATTGTCTGTGTAGTTTAGTGTCTGGGTAGTTTAGTGTCTGTGTGGTTTAGTGCCTGTGTGGTTTAGTGCCTGTGTGGTTTAGTTTAAGTGTAGTGTCTGTGTAGTTTAGTGCCTGTGTAGTTTAGTGTCTGTGTAGTTTAGTGTCTGGGTAGTTTAGTGCCCATAGTTTAGTGTCTGTGTATGTGAGTAGTCAGTAGTTTAGTTTGAGTGTAGTGTCTGTGTAGTTTAGTGCCTGTGTAGTTTAGAGTCTGGGTAGTTTAGTGTCTGGGTAGTTTAGTGCCTGTGTAGTTTAGTGTCTGGTAGTTTGAGTGTCTGGGTAGTTTAGTGGTTCAGTAGTTTAGCTTAAGTGTAGTGTCTGTGTAGTTTATGCTCTGTTTAGTGTCTGGGTAGTTTTAGATTAAGTCTAGTGTCTGTGTAGTTTAGTGCCTGTGTAGTTTAGTGTCTGGGGTAATTTAGTGTCTGGGTAATTTAGTGCCTGGGTAGTTTAGTGCCTGGGTAGTTTAGTGCCTGGGTAGTTTAGTGTCTGGGTATAGTGTCTGGGTAGTTTAGTTTAAGTGTAGTGTCTGTGTAGTTTAGTGCCTGTGTAGTTTAGTGTCTGGGTAGTTTAGTTTAAGTGTAGTGTCTGGGTAGTTTAGTTTAAGTCTACTGTCTGTGTAGTTTAGTGTCTGGGTAGTTTAGTGCCTGGGTAGTTTAGTGTCTGGGTAGTTTAGTGTCTGGGTAGTTTAGTTTAAGTGTAGTGTCTGTGTAGTTTAGTGCCTGTGTAGTTTAGTGTCTGGGTAGTTTAGTGTCTTGGTAGTTTAGTGTCTGGGTAGTTTAGTTTAAGTGTAGTGTCTGTGTAGTTTAGTGCCTGTTTAGTGTCTGGGTAGTTTAGTTTAAGTCTAGTGTCTGTGTAGTTTAGTGCCTGTGTAGTTTAGTGTCTGGGTAGTTTAGTGTCTGGGTAGTTTAGTGCCGGGGTAGTTTAGTGCCTGGGTAGTTTAGTGCCTGGGTAGTTTAGTGTCTGGGTAGTTTAGTGTCTGGGTAGTTTAGTTTAAGTGTAGTGTCTGTGTAGTTTAGTGTCTGTGTAGTTTAGTGCCTGTGTAGTTTAGTGTCTGGGTAGTTTAGTGTCTGGGTAGTTTAGTGTCTGGGTAGTTTAGAGTCTGTGTGGTTTAGTGCCTGTGTAGTTTAGTGTCTGTGTAGTTTAGTGCCTGGGTAGTTTAGTGTCTGGGTAGTTTAGTTTAAGTGTAGTGTCTGTGTAGTTTAGTGCCTGTGTAGTTTAGTGTCTGGGTAGTTTAGTTTAAGTCTAGTGTCTGTGTAGGTTAGTGTCTGGGTAGTTTAGTGTCTGGGTAGTTTAGTGTCTGTGTAGTTTAGTTTAAGTGTAGTGTCTGTGTAGTTTAGTGTCTGGGTAGTTTAGTGTCTGTGAAGTGTAGTGTCTATGTAGTTAGTGTCTGTATTGTTTCTCTGTCGTGAGTGCCTGTGTAGTTAGTGTCTGTAGTTAGTGGGTGTCTGTGTATTTAGTGCCTGTGTAGTTAGTGTCTGTGTAGTTAGTGTCTGTGTAGTTTAGTATGTTTAATTTAAGTCTGTGTGTCACACAGGTTTGCCAGCATGTGTGTGTTTACCGTTTTTCCAGCGAAGTTGACTTCAACTAAGGGGTCAACCAGGTTCTTCCTGTTGCTGTCGAATCCCAGGACCTGTCTCATCCCATCCATAAAGGCATCGTCCACTGTGAAGAAAATTATTTTATTGTTAACAATATCACGCAAACACATATTTCCTACATTATGAGAGGAACAAACATACACACTCACTTTGAGGCAGGTCCTCAGCTCTGAATACTTTGAGTGTGAAGATGGCTCCTCTGAGTGTGAGTCCAGCAGGACGCAACAGGTTCCCCTCTATATCCTCCTTATCCACCACTCCCTCCTTCCTATCCACCTGGGAGAGAGAGAGAGAGAGAGGGACAGAGAGAGAGAGAGAGGGACAGAGAGAGAGAGAGAGAGATAGAGAGACAGAGAGAGAGAGAGAAAGGGACAGAGAGAGAGAGGGGGACAGAGAGAGAGAGGGGGACAGAGAGAGAGAGAGAGAGGGACAGAGTGAGGGACAGAAAGAGAGAGAGGGTCAGAGAGAGAGAGAGACGAGAGAGAGAGAGAGAGAGAGAGAGAGAGAGGGACAGAGAGACATAGACAGAGAGAAAGAGAGAGACAGAGACAGAGAAAGAGAGAGGGGGACAGAGACAGAGACAGAGAGAGAGAGAGAGAGAGAGAGGGGGACAGAGACAGAGACAGAGACAGAGAGAGAGAGGGACAGAGAAAGAGTCAGAGATAGACAGAGAGAGACAGAGAAACAGAGAAAGAGAGACAGAGAGAGAGAGAAAGAGTTATAATTAGTTGTTCCCCTCTAAGAGCTTTATTACAGACGGAACTGTGACAAGGTAGGAGTGGTATACAGAAAAGCCCTATTTGGTAAAAGATCAAGTCCATATTATCGCAGGAACAGCTCAGATAAGCAAAGAGAAATGACAGTCCATCATTACATTATTAAGACATGAAGGTCAGTCAATCCGGAAAATGTCAAAGACTTTGAAAGTTTCTTCAAGTGCAGTCACAAAAACCATCAAGCGCTATGATGAAACTGGCTCTCACGAGGACCGCCACAGGAAAGGAAAATGCAGAGTTACCTCTGCTGCAGAGTATGAGTTCTTTAGAGTTACCAGCCTTACCAACCAGAAATTGCAGGCCAAATAAATGCTTCACAGAGTTTAAGTAACAGACACATCTCAACATCAACTGTTCAGAGGAGACTGTGTGAATCAGGCCTTCATGGTCGAATTGCTGCAAAGAAACCACTTCTAAAGGACACCAATAAGAAGAAGAGACTTGCTTGGACCACGAAACACGAGCAATGGGCATTAGACCAGTGGAAATCTGTCCTTTGGTCTGGTGAGTCCAAATTTGAGATTTTTGGTGCCAACCGCCGTGTCTTAGTGAGACACAGAGTAGGTGAACAGAAGATCTCCACATGTGTGGTTCCCACCGTGATGCATGGACGAGGAGGAGGTGGGATGGCGCTTTGCTGGTGACATTGTCTGTGATTTATTTAGAATTCAAGGCGCACTTAACCAGCATTGCTACCACAGCATTCTGCAGCGATACGCCATCCCATCTGGTTTGCACTTAGTGGGACTATCATTTATTTTTCAACAGGACAATGACCCAAAACACACCTCCAGGCTGAGTAAGGGCTATTTGACCAAGAAGGACAGTGACGGAGTGCTGCATCAGATGACCTGGCCTCCACAATCACACTATTGAGATGGTTTGGACCGTGCAGTGAAGGAAAAGCAGCAGTGCTCAGCATATGTGGGAACTGCTTCAAGACGGTTGTAAAAGCATTCCAGGTGTAGCTGGTTGAGAGAATACCAAGAGTGTGCAAAGCTGTCATCAAGGCAAACGGTGGCTACTTTGAAGAATCTCAAGTCTAAAATATATTTTGATGTGTTTAACACTTTTTTTGGTTACTACATGATTCCATATGTGTTATTTCATAGTTTCAATGGCTTCACTACTATTCTAACATGAAATAAAGAAAAACCCGAGAATTATAGGTGTGTCCAAACTTTGAATGGTACTGTATATCGGAACAGATGCATAAACACTTAATATATATTATATTAATATATACTAGAAAAAAATAGATGGCGAGACACAGAGAGAACCAAGTGGACAGATATGAGACAGATAGCATTGTATATAATAATCCTAAACAGATTAGAGATCATTAATAATCCAAAACAGATTAGAGATCATTAATAATCCAGAAGAGATTAGAGATCATTAATAATCCAAAAGAGATTAGAGATCATTAGCTAATCAAAGAGATTAGAGATCATTAATAATCCAAACGAGATCAGAGACTAATAATCCAACAGATACCGAGATCAACTCAACAATATTGGCAATTGAATCATGACTCACTGAGCTTCGTCGCAGCCAATACGAAGAGGCTAACCTTCAGATAACCTTTGGCCCCGGCCGAGAGGTCGTCAGGGTCAGAGAGGAGGAGCCACTCTCTTCAAGAAGGCGTGTCCTAAAGGAAAAAGAGAATTGTGAGAATGAGTACTTCCTACTTATGGCTGATAGTACAGCTGAATTACCTTGAAATTATTAGGACATTGATAATGAATGATTTGATATGATTGCAACTTGTTCCATCAAAATACATTTTGAGGTTAAAATACACATGTACCAACTAAGAAAATACAAGATAAATGGGTTTCCATCTCATTTTCAACTTTACTGAGGATTTTCTCACCCAAAATAAATGGTATTGGCACGCGCTGTTGTCTAGAGCCTACATGATGATATTATAATCTAGATAAAAGAGCGAGATTATTTTTATTTGTCAAACATCAGCATCGATTATCATGCCACCCAAATCAAACCCTGCAATATTTATTGAAAAGAGCAAAGCTCATCACCGTGCACACACTTTCACCACTGTGTGAAGTTCACCATCATCATCATCACCATCATCATCATCACCATCATCATCACCATCATCACATCATCATCATCATCACCATCACCACCATCATCACCATCATCACCGTCATCACCATCATCCACCATCATCATCACCATCATCCGCCATCATCACCATCATCACCATCATCACCATCATCATGCACCATCATCACCATCATCACCATCATTCACCATCATCATCACCATCACCATCATCACCATCACCACCATCATTCACCATTACCACCATCATGCACCATCATCACCATCATCACCATCATTCACCATCATCATCATCATCACCATCACCATCATTCACCATCACCACCATCATTCACCATCATCACCATCATCACCAGCATCATCACCACCATTACATTTACATTTAACATTTAAGTCATTTAGCAGATCTTATCCAGAGCGACTTACAAATTGGTGAATTCACCTTCTGACATCCAGTGAACAGCCACTTTACAATAGTGCATCTAAATCATTAAGGGGGTGGTGAGAAGGATTACTTATCCTATCCTAGGTATTCCTTGAAGAGGTGGGGTTTCAGGTGTTCCGGAAGGTGGTGATTGACTCCGCTGTCCTGGCGCGTGAGGGAGTTTGTTCCACCATTGGGGGGCCAGAGCAGCGAACAGTTTTGACTGGGCTGAGCGGAACTGTACTTCCTCAATGGTAGGAGGCGAGCAGGCCAGAGGTGGATGAACGCAGTGCCCTTGCTTGGGTGTAGGGCCTGATCAGAGCCTGGAGGTACTGCGTGTGCCGCTCCCCCCCTCACAGCTCCGTAGGCAAGCACCATGGTCTTGTAGCGGATGCGAGCTCCCCAACTGGAAGCCAGTGGAGAGAGCGGAGGAGCGGGGTGACGTGAGAGAACTTGGGAAGGTTGAACACCAGACGGGCTGCGGCGTCTGGATGAGCTGTAGGGGCTTAATGGCACAGGCAGGGAGCCCAGCCAACAGCGAGTTGCAGTAATCCAGACGGGAGATGACAAGTGCCTGGATTAGGGACCTGCGCGTCTTCCTGTGTGAGGCAGGGTCGTACTTCATGGATGTTGTAGAGCATGAACCTACAGGAACGGGCCACCGCCATGATGTTGGTTGAGAACGACAGGGTGTTGTCCAGGATCACGCCAAGGTTCTTAGCGCTCTGGGAGGAGGACACAATGGAGTTGTCAACCGTGATGGCGAGATCATGGAACGGGCAGTCCTTCCCCGGGAGGAAGAGCAGCTCCGTCTGCCGAGGTTCAGCTTGAGGTGGTGATCCGTCATCCACACTGATATGTCTGCCAGACATGCAGAGATGCGATTCGCCACCTGGTCATCAGAAGGGGAAAGGAGAAGATTAACAGTGTCGTCTGCATAGCAATGATAGGAGAGACCATGTGAGGTTATGACAGAGCCAAGTGACTTGGTGTATAGCGAGAATAGGAGAGGGCCTAGAACAGAGCCCTGGGGGACACCAGTGGTGAGAGCGCGTGGCGCAGGAGACAGATTCTCGCCACGCCACCTGGTAGGAGCGACCTGTCAGGTAGGACGAATCCTGAAGCGTGGGCCGCGCCGAGATGCTTTCAACTCGGAGAGGGTGGAGAGGAGGATCTGATGGTTCACAGTATCAAAGGCAGCCGATAGGTCTAGAAGGATGAGAGCAGAGGAGAGAGAGTTAGCTTTAGCAGTGCGGAGCGCTCCGTGATACAGAGAAGAGCAGTCTCAGTTGAATGACTAGTCTTGAAACCTGACTGATTTGGATCAAGAAGGTCATTCTGTGCCAAGGACGGCACGTTCAAGAGTTTTGGAGAGAAAAGAAAGAAGGGATACTGGTCTGTAGTTGTTGACATCGGAGGGATCGAGTGTAGGTTTTTTCAGAAGGGTGCAACTCTGCTCTCTTGAAGACGGAAGGACGTAGCCAGCGGTCAGGGATGAGTTGATGAGCGAGGTGAGGTAAGGGAGAAGGTCCCCGGAAATGGTCTGGAGAAGAGAGGAGGGGATAGGGTCAAGCGGGCAGGTTGTTGGGCGGCCGGTCATTACAAGAAGCTAGATTTCATCTGAGAGAGAGGGGAGAAAGAGGTCAGAGCACAGGGGGTAGGCAGTGTGAGCAGAACCAGCGAAATCGCCGGACTTAGCAAACGAGATCGGATGTCGTCGACCTCTTTTTTCAAAATGGTTGACGAAGTCATCTGCAGAGAGGGAGGAGGGGGAGGGGGGGAGGATTCAGGAGGGAGGGAGAAGGTGGCAAAGAGCTTCCTAGGGTTAGAGGCAGATGCTTTGAATTTAGAGTGGTAGAAAGTGGCTTTAGCAGCAGAGACAGAGGAGGAAAATGTAGAGAGGAGGGAGTGAAAGGATGCCAGGTCCGCAGGGAGGCGAGCTTTCCTCCATTTCCGCTCGGCTGCCCGGAGCTCTGTTCTGTGAGCTCGCAATGAGTCATCGAGCCACGGAGCGGGAGGGGAGGACCGAGCGTCTGGAGGATAGGGACATAGAGAGTCAAAGGATGCAGAAAGGGAAGAGAGGAGGGTTGAGGAGGCAGAATCAGGAGAAAGTTGAGAAGGTATGAGCAGAGGGAAGAGATGATAGGATGGAAGAGGAGAGAAGGGGAGAGAGAGCGAAGGTTGGGACGGCGTGATACCATCCGAGTAGGGGCAGTGTGGGAAGTGTTGGATGAGAGCGAGAGGGAAAAGGATACAAGATAGTGGTCGGAGACTTGGAGGGGAGTTGCAATGAGGTTAGTGGAAGAACAGCATCTAGTAAAGATGAGGTTGAGCGTATTGCCTGCCTTGTGAGTAGGGGGGAAGGGAGAGGGTGAGGTCAAAAGAGGAGGAGGAGGAAAGAAGGAGGCAGAGAGGAATGAGTCAAAGGTAGACGGGGAGGTTAAAGTCGCCAGGACTGTGAGAGGTGAGCCACCCTCAGGAAAGGAGCTTATCAAGGCATCAAGCTCATTGATGAACTCTCCGAGGGAACCTGGAGGGCGATAAATGATAAGTGATAAGCTTGAAAGGGCTGGTAACTGTGACAGCATGGAATTCAAAGGAGGCGATAGATAGGTGGGGTGAGGGGAGAGAGAGAGAATGACCACTTGGGAGAGATGAGGATCCCGGTGCCACCACCCCGCTGACCAGAAGCTCGGGGGTGCAGAACACGGGGCGGACGAAGAGAGAGCAGTAGGAGTAGCAGTGTTATCTGTGGTGATCCATGTTTCCGTCAGTGCCAGGAAGTCGAGGGACTGGAGGGAGCATAGGCTGAGATGAACCTGCCTTGTTGGCCGCAGATCGGCAGTTCCAGAGGCCACCGGAGACCAGGAACCCACGGCCGTGCGCGGGGGACCACTCAGATTAGGTGGCCGCGGCCACGCGGGTGGAGCGTTTGTATGGTCTGCAGAGAGGAGAGAACAGGAGATAGACACATAGTTGACAGGGTACAGAAGAGGCTACGCTAATGCAAAGGAGATTGGAATGACAAGTGGACTACACGTCCCGAATGTTCAGAAAGTTAAGCTTACGTAGTAAGAATCTTATTGACTAAAAGAGATTGAAATGATACAGTACTGTCGGAGAGGGCTAGCTGGTAGTGGCTGTGATGCTGACACGACACGAACCAAGTCGTCTCCGCCGAGTGTAATAGTTTCTACAGTGCTGCTATTCTGGGGTTAGCTGGCTAGCTAGCAGGTTGATTGCGTTACGTTACCTTAAAAGAACGACAATAGCTGGCTAGCTAACCTAGAAAATCGCTCTAGGCTACACAATTGTCTTAGATACAAAGACGGCTATGTAGCTAGCTAGCTACGATCAAACAAAAACAAACCGTTGTACTGTAATAGTTACTACAGTGCTGCTATTCGGGGCTAGCTGGCTAGCTACATTAAAAGAACGACAATAGCTGGCCAGCTAACCTAGAAAATCGCTCTAGGCTACACAATTGTCTTAGATACAAAGACGACTGTAGCTAGCTAGCTACGATCAAACAAAACAAACCGTTGTACTGTAATAGTTACTACAGTGCTGCTATTCGGGGGCTAGCTGGCTAGCTACGTTAAAAGAACGACAATAGCTGGCCAGCTAACCTAGAAAATCGCTCTAGACTACACAATTGTCTTAGATACAAAAGACGGCTATGTAGCTGGCTAATACATCAAACAAATCAAACCGTTGTACTGTAATGAAGTGAAATGAAAATGTGATACTACCTGTGGAGCGACGCGGAATGTTGACCGGGTAGTTGGAGTTCAATTCGGTAGAGGTTGGCTAGCTGTTGGCTAGCTAGCTAGCAGCATTTCCTACGTTAAGGACGACAAATAGCTGGCTAGCTAACCTCTGTAAATTAAGATAATCACTCTAAGTCTACACACTCTAAACTGCACAATTATCTTGGATACGAAGACAGCGAAGATAACTAGTGTAGCTAGCTGACACTACGCTAATCGAGTCGTCAGGTTGCGTAATAGTTTCTACAGTGCTAGTGACAGTGGATGTTAGCTAGCTGTTTAGCTAGCTGCTGGGCAGATACGCTAGGACGATCTAAATACGATAATTATGCAATTGTCGTTGATACAAAGACGGCTATGTAGCTAGCTAAGAAGAAATTGCTAAGATTAGACAAATCAAACCGTTGTACTATAACGAAATGTAATGAAAAGTTATACTACCTGCGGACCGAAGTGTAGATGCTGATCATCACCATTCACCATCATTCACCATCACCACCATCATTCACCATTATCACCATCATCACCATCATCACCATCATCACCATCATCCACCATCATTCACCATCACCACCATCATTCACCATTATCACCATCATCACCATCATCACCATCATCACCATCATCACCATCATTCACCATCATCACCATCACCATCATCACCATCATCACCATCATCCACCATCATCCACCATCATCACCATCATCACCAACATCACCATCATCCACCATCATCACCATCATCACCATCATTCACCAACATCACCATCATCACCATCATTCACCAACATCACCATCATTCACCATCATCACCATCACCTTCATTCGCCATCATTCACCATCATTCACCATCATCAACATCATTCACCATCATTCACCATCATCATCACCATCATCACCATCATTCACCATCATCACCATCATTCACCATCATCACCATCACCTTCATTCGCCATCATTCACCATCATTCACCATCATCACCATCATTCACCATCATTCACCATCATCACCATCATTCACCATCATCACCATCATTCACCATCATCACCATCACCTTCATTCGCCATCATTCACCATCATTCACCATCATCACCATCATTCACCATCATTCACCATCATCATCATCACCATCACCATCATTCACCATCACCACCATCATTCACCATCATCACCATCATCCACCATCATCATCATCATCACCATCATTCACCATCATCATCATCATCATCATCATTCACCATCATCATCATCATCATCACCATCATCACCATCATCACCATCATTCACCATCATCATCATCATCATCATCACCATCATTCACCATCATTCACCATCATTCACCATCATCCACCATCATCCACCATCATCATCATCACCATCATCATCATCATCACCATCATCACCATCATCCACCATCATCCACCATCATACACCATCATCATCATCACCATCATTCACCATCATTCACCATCATCCACCATCATCACCATCATCCACCATCATCATCATCACCATCATCATCATCATCACCATCATCACCATCATCCACCATCATCACCATCATTCACCATCATCCACCATCATCATCATCACCATCATCATCATCATCACCATCATCACCATCATCCACCATCATCATCATCATTCACCATCACCATCATCACCATCATCCACCATCATCACCATCATCCACCATCATCACCATCATCCACCATCATCACCATCATCCATCATCATCATCATCACCATCATCACCATCATCACCATCATCACCATCATCCACCATCATACACCATCATCATCATCACCATCATTCACCATAATCACCATCATCCACCATCATCACCATTTCATCAGTAGCCTAATAAACGGCGTGATTTCCAGACCGCACAGCATGTCGCTGGGGAATTCCATGTAGACTTTGACATGATGGTTACCATATCAGTATTTGTGCATAAAAGCGCTTCCACCAACATCTTCATTTTAATTTCAGTGATGACACGTCATTGTTTCCTGTTATTGTGAACTATATTTTACATAGGCTATAACGAAGTTAAAACGCTCAATTGAAGGCCAGTCGATCGCTCTTTTTGTAGGTGATTCTGGCTAATAAAAGCATCATAAATTGTTCGCAATATGAACCAGCCTATTATCTCTGTAGCTCATTCATGTATTGGTGAAGAGTAATAACCAACATGATAACATGAGATTAGAGTAACAACCAACATGATAACATGAAATTAGAGTAATAACTAACATGATAACATGAGATTAGAGTCACAACAACATGATATTAGAGTAATAACCAACATGATAACATGAGATTAGAGTAATAACCAACATGATAACATGAGATTAGAGTAATATCCAACATGATAACATGAGATTAGAGTAATAACCAACATGATAACATGAGATTAGAGTAATAACCAACATGATAACATGGATTAGAGTAATATCCAACATGATAACATGAGATTAGAGTAACAACCAACATGATAACATGAGATTAGAGTAACAACCAACATGATAACATGAGATTAGAGTAACAACCAACATGATAACATGAGATTAGAGTAACAACCAACATGATAACATGAGATTAGAGTAATAACCAATTTGATAACATGAGATTAGAGTAACAACCAACATGATAACATGAGATTAGAGCAAT
>NW_027010078.1:0-35691 GCF_036934945.1 Oncorhynchus masou masou
CTTACTGTCTTACTGTCTTACTAACTTACTGCCATACTGTCTTACTGACTTACTGCCTTACTGCCTTACTGCCTTACTGCCTTACTGCCTTACTGTCTTACTGACTTACTGACTTACTGCCTTACTGCCTTACTGACTGACTTACTGCCTTACCGCCTTACTGTCTTACTGACTTACTGACTTACCATCTTACCTACCTTACTGCCTTACTGATTCACTGACTTACCATCTTACATACCTTACTGCCTTGCTGATTTACTGTCTTACTGCCTCACTGTCTTACTGCCTTACTGCCTTACCGCCTTACTGACTTATCGCCTTACTGTCTTACTGTCTTACTGCCTTACTGACTTACCGCCTCACTGACTTATCGCCTTACTGACTTACCATCTTACTACCTTACTGCCTTACTGCCTTACTGATTTACCGACTTACTGACTTACCATCTTTACTTCCTTACTGCCTTTCTACCTTACTGCCTTACTGACTTACCATCTTACTACCTTTACTGCCTTTCTACCTTACTGCCTTACTGACTTACCATCTTACTACCTTACTGCCTTACTGATTTACTGCCTTACTGAATTACTGCCTTACTGACTTACTGCCTTACTGCCTTTGCTACCTTACTGCCTTACTGCCTTGCTACCTTACTGCCCTGCTGCCTTACTGCCTTACTACCTTACTGCCTTACTGCCTTGCTGCCTTACTGCCTTGCTGCCTTGCTGCCTTGCTACCTTGCTGCCTTACTGCCTTACTGCCTTGCTGACTTGCTGCCTTACTACCCACATGCCTTACTACCTTACTGACTTACCGCAACTATCTGCTCTTTCAAACAGCTCAAACAGCAGCCTTCCTCTCTCTCTCTTTCCTTCCCTACCCTCCCTCCACCTCCCTCCCTCCCCCTCCCTCTCTCTCTCTCTCTCTCTCTCTCCTTATTTCTCCCCTCTCCTCAGACACTCTGTAGTCACTGTCTGAAGCAGTAATCAGACAACCTTCACTCTGACTCGGTCTCCTCAGATACCAGTTAGTGTGTGTATCGGGGCTCCATGAGTTCTAACACTTAAAATGAAAAAAGAAAAAGTTGTCTTGTAGCCGGTAATTTGTTGCGTTACAGGTTCTACCAACTCTTTTAAGAACTTCATTTTGCATTTCTTCTTGTTTGTTCTGGACTGGACAGACTTGGCTGTAGAATATTATAACAAAACTTTAAGGAAGGGTTACCAGATAAAGTACAGGGATTTTCTCCAATATTGGGGTGAGTATGACTTCGTGTTTCAGAAGCAGTATTGTATTTTCTACTGTTTCACCGTTGGTCGGGTCTGATGCCTGTCTGTCACTGGCTTGATATATGAACATGTTTTTAATACCTACTCTTCTTCTCCTGAACTTTGTATTACTTAAGGCATCTATATTGTAAACTGTGAGGATTTAATGAATTAAGGCGTCAATAGAATGAGTAAATATTTAAATATTTATTGGCACTAGTTGTTATCGTGCGAATAAATAGTTTTAACACCTTGTTTTTTGAGGCATGACAGCGTGTTATCGTGTTAATATTTAGAGCAGTTAAATAACCACTTACATTATGGTATTGTCTTGACAGTATTAATCCACTGCTCAAAATATCTAAATGAAAATTGGACTTGTGCGTATCATATTTATTTTAAAAAAGCAATGCTTTTGTTTTAGTGTCGAGTGATATTTAGATATATATATATAATATAATATAATACAAAACTGTCATAATATGATTGTCTGTAATAACTAACTCAGTGATGACATTTAAAAAAAAATGAAAACACAAGTTATGGAGCTACTGCAGTGTAATTATATATTGCAACAATGGTAATATACTATTCATATAAATATTTCTATACTAGTAATATAAGTGAAAACATTTATGATAATGTATAAACTGACTGTTCAAGAATTAAATACTCTTTGGACTTAATGATATACTCTTAACAATTAAGTAAATGATTTACTTATAGGAAAAACATGAATGTTCTTTTCCAACACTGACTTCATCACAAATGAATATTCCTAACTATATCCAATAACAGTTGTCTAGTTCTTATTTTTTATCATACCCAAATCAACTTCACATTTTTTTTAATTTATTTTAGCTCAGCAATTAAATTCACATCAAATCCTTCATTAAAATTACAGTCTAAAAACAAAAACACCTCGATCTGAATACAATAAAAATCTAAATCACAATTGCAAAAACATTTAAATAAATCTGCTTCCTAAATGTTCAAGTATGATAGGATATCCTCTTGCGTGCTCGTTACTCGGCTCCTGGTTTACATTTTTTGATGCTGCAAAGCAAACCACCCTGCAGGAGTCTCTCCTCCACTGGTGGAATAAACAACAGCAGCTCAGTTAGAGCAGTTGACATCTAATGACATCTGCTCTTGCCGCTGCCTGGTCAGGAATGCTCGAACGGGAGACGGACGGCGTGTGTCTCACAAGACAACAGCTAACCCCACCACCACAAACAACCACCTCTTATAGTTTAACACAGGGGCCCGGTCGTACTGCTTAGAGTAAACTCTCACACTGATTCCTGTTATACTACAATATACTACAATATTCTACAATATACTACAATATACTACAATATACTAGACTATAATGTTATATAATATACAATGATATACTATCATATACTGTTCTGTACAATATTATAATATGCTTTTCTAATCAATACTATACTATATTACAATATACTATGCTTAATATACTATAATATACTGTTCTATACTATACTATAATATACTACAATATACTATGCTTAAAATACTATAGTATACTGTTTCTACACTATAATATATATACTATACTGTATATACTTTAATATACTGTTCTATACTATACTTTAGTAGAATAGACAGTGCTGCTTTACACTATACAGAAGACACATGTCCGTCTACAGTATTATTTTTCTTCTATATATTTATACAACCCAGTAGTAGTAGCTCTCTCTCTCTCTCTCTGTCTCTCTCTCTCTCTGTCTCTCTCTCTCTCTGTCTCTCTCTCTCTCTCTGTCTCTCTCTCTCGTTCTCTCTGTCTCTCTCTCTCTCTTTCTCTCTGTCTCTCTCTCGTTATCTCTGTCTCTCTCTCTCTCTCTTTCTCTCTGTCTCTCGTTCTCTCTGTCTCTTTCTCGTTCTCTCTGTCTCTCTCTCTCTCTCTCTGTCTCTCTCTCTCTCATTGTCTCTCTTCTCATTGTCTCTCGTTCTCTGTCTGTCTCTTTCTCTGTCTCTCTCTCTCATTCTCTCTCTCTCTCTCTCTCGTTCTCTCTCTATCTGTCTCTTTGTCTCTCTCTCATTCTCTCTCTCTCTCTCTCTCTCTCTCTCTCTCTCTCTCTCTCTCTCTCTCTTGTCTCTCATTCTCTCTCTCTCTCTATCTCTTTGTCTCTCTCTCATTCTCTGTCTGTCTCTCTCTCTCTCATTCTCTCTCTCTCTCTCTCTCTCTTCTCTCTCTCTATCTGTCTCTTGTTCTCTCTCATTGTCTCTTTGTCTCTCTCTCTCTGTCTCTCTCTCTCTCTCTCTCTCTCTCTCTCTCTCTCTCTCTCTCTCTCTCTGTCTCTCTCTCTCTCTCTCTCTCTCTATGGGTACATGTGTAGTGTTTCACTGCAAAGAAATGTAGCTGTCCTAATTGAAGGATGCTGTAGGATAATGTGTGTTCTCTGACTGACGTTATGACTCACTCTAACTCATTGAATCTGTGAGGTGTTTTGATCTCTCTCTCAAATCAAATGTTGCCTTCCCTTTTTCTCTCCTATGTACTGTCTCTTTAATGTTGCACCAATCATCGGCGAGGGAAACTACCTACCTTTTTATGATCGTTGAAAAAAAAACTAAGAGATGTAGTTCTTAGATAGAAAGGCTTGGATATAAAAAAAAGAGCAAGAATTTCACATGTGGACACGTGTTTTCACGTGTGTATTTTCATGTTATTACGTGTTGCTTTACATAAGATCTCAGGTGAAACTCATGTGTTTTTTTTCTGCATGGATCTCTCCTTCTCTCTCTCTCTTTCTCTGTGTAGACAATAAGCAAGGGTGCTGAAGCCTGCTGCGACCCATTTAGTCAAACTATAGGCCTGTTGAGCCAATGAGAGGGCTGTCTATAGGCCTGTTTGGCCAATGAGAGGGCTGTTTACTCACTGTATTTGCTTTAATAAGGAGTACTGCTGACTCGTTGAACTGCAGGTATCAAGCCCCCCCCCAGTTTGTTCTCTGCGTCACAGAATTAAATAGTTAATTTACTACACGATATAATGTATTTCGTAGGACCTCTACGGTGTGCATCCTGCTTCTATCCAGACCCAGTGAGCCAGCTGAGGTCGTGGTAGAGCTGGAGAGCCGGTGGTTTGGTTGGCTGCTCAGTCGCTGTGGCGGAGAGGGAGCATGCCTTCAGAAGGCCTTGTTGATTGTCAATGCCTTTCCCGTGTGTGTGTGTGTGTGTGTGTGTGTGTGTGTGTGTGTGTGTGTGTGTGCCACCGGACGGGTCGAGCACTAGTCAAGCATTCTTTTTCTTCTCTCAGATCTAGAGATGGGGGGCCATTGAAAGACACATTTGGTTAATTGATACCCCCCTCCCCTCCCTCAGTTCTGGGTGATTATCTGTCGCTGATTGTCTACTAAATAAGGAGGGTTGTTATTTTGTTAACACTCCGCTGTTTGTGTCCTAAAGAGCAGGAAATGAGGCGTTAGGATTAGCGTTGATTGCCCCCTCCCCCCTCGAGCAGTAATACCTACATAGATGTTTGTTTGTCATTGGTCACATGCATGTTTACCTTCTAAACCATCATGAGGAAGCTAGCTACTGAGTTGGAAGAGCATACAGGAAGTTTTAGGCAAAGGTAAATGATTAAAACTGTAAATCGTTCTGGATAAGAGCTAAATGACTAAACTGTCAAAATGTAAATGGCATCTCATATTACTGTATTGATTAATGTATTTTTTAAATGTATCAATTGTACAATTCTTTATTAAAAATGTAGTTGTTTGTTAGATTTGTCTGTGTAAAACCTCGCAATACTAATTATTTCTCCGCGTGTGAGGCCGATATAGAAATAATTTTGCAAAAATAAATGATAATTTGTCTCTCTGAAATGAGAGACAAATCTGATGAGGTACAAATCTGTCGTTCTGCCCCTAGGCCGTCGTTGAAAATAACAATTTGTTCTTAACTGACTTGCCTAGTAAAATAAAGGTAAAATAAAAAAATAGTCAAGTAATAGATTTAAAACAAATACATGTATTTCATTGAACAAACCCCATGCAATGATTTAGATCATGAATAAAACACACACCATGCTTTTTTTTTCTTTAATCAATAAAATAACATTTGCCAATATTTCTGAAAATGTATACTAGCGTTTTGAAAAGAACCTCTTCAAATTCTTCCATTTCGAGGAATTGAAATTGGGGTGGCAGGGTAGCCTAGTGGTTAGATCGTTGGACTAGTAGCCAGAAGGTTGCAGTTCAAACCCCTGAGCTGACAAAGTACAAATCTGTCATTCTGCCCCTGAAAATGCAGTTAACCCACTGTTCCCAGGCCGTTGTTGAAAATAAGAATTTGTTCTTAAATTAATTGCCTAGTAAAAAAGAAGAAGTAGTGTCTTTCCACTTTATGAGGAGGATAGAATAATATACTAGTTATTTACAGGTTTTGTAAATAAAATGTATTGATGTATGAATGAATTGGTGTTTCCCGTAGTTCAAAATATTGGATCTCAGACTGTTTATGCTGAGAGAAAGTGTTCTAGCCTGTTATTGTCCTTCCTGTCATGTGTGAGCATTGTTAAATTAGTGTTGTTTTTGCCTCTGTCTTGGCCTATCTCTCTCTATGCCTCTCTCTCTCTCTCTCTCTCTCTCTCTCTCTCTCTCTCTCTCTCTCTATGCCTCTCTCTATATCTCTCTCTCTCTATATATATATATCTCTCTCTATGCCTCTCTCTCTCTCTCTCTCTCTCTCTCTCTCTCTCTCTCTCTCTATGCCTCTCTCTATATCTCTCTCTTTCTTTCTCTCTCTCTCTCACCATCTCTCTCCCCCTCCCTCCCTCTCGCCCCCTCTCTCCCTCTTTCTCTCTCTCCCTCCTCTCTCTCTCTCTCTCTCTCTCTCTCTCTCTCTCTCTCTATGTCTGTAAGTGGTGGCAACGACAGTGCGGTAGGGAGGGTGAGATAAAACGTCTACCTTAAATCTTCTTTGATGGGCCCTCAAAGGCGAACTGGCCTGGAAATCATTTGGAGGGTTGAAGAGCACATGGTATTAACAGGTTTAATGTAGCTACTCAGTGGATTGCAGCACGGAGCAGCATGTCAGCTTTAACAAAATGAATGAGACAAATTACACATCAACAAACTCCCACATGTGTTCGGGAATTACACCTTTTAATTACAGATAAGTACAAATGACTAAATTGCTCTTGCTGTGTGCTTCCACACATTAATGTACTGTACACACGTTTCATTTGTATATTATTATTATGACCACAATCATTAACAAATGGGTATGTTTTTTTTTTGTTTCATTAAAATGAAAAATTATATTTTAGTCAGACTTTCCTGCGTAAGCTTCTGAACTATTCTTATGTTAATGTGTAAATATTAATTCGAATATATTATTTGATGACAGTAATTACTCATAAACCATATTGAATTAAACGGTATCAGAATTAAGAAGCAGAATTAAACCAAAGTTTAAATTTACTCTAATATTTGTATGTTTATTATTAAAATGTTTATGCTTCAGAACTGCCCGTCTGTCTGTTAGACATTCTGAGTGGTCTGTGTATCCTATAGTCTATTAAAAAAAAAAAAAACAATACTACATTTTGCGTAGATAAAAATATATATATTTAAAGTAGTCAGTGTGGTGGTTGACGGCGCGGCTCTCTTCGGCCACGCAGGACACGGAGAGACACCAGTGAAGTGTAGCATTTAGTTAACTCTCTATTCCCACTCTACATCTGTATTTAATTGTTGTCTACATTCTCAGTGGATTTATTTTCCTGGGCCACCATGGAACCATGTGGACACAGCTGAGAAGTTTAACTAGGGATTAGTTGTTTTAAAGTTATTTTGATTAAAGAGTTGTTTTTCAAAAACTTGTAACTCACAACACATGGGTTTTTGCATAGTCCGTAAAATTCAAAGGAATTTGCACTCTATAAAATTCTAATCTTGTAAATGTAAAAGAGCAGAGTAGGATACACACTTAGCTCCCTAGATGATTTCATGAAAGTGTCTTTAATTCCTGCTCCAGTGTCCTCTTCCCTTTATAAAAACATCTAACCAAGCCATAAATAATACCACTACTATATATTGGGGCGGTAGGTAGCCTAGTGGTTAGAGCGTTGGGCCTGTAACTGAAAGGTTGCTGGATCGAATACCGGTGCTGACAAGGTAGAAATCTATTGTTCTGCCTCTGAACAAGGCACCCGGTAGGCCGTCATTGTAAATAAGAATTAGTTCTTAACTGACTTGCCTAGTTAAATATAAAAAGAAAAATGTGTTTTTAATTTCGTCAAACCAAAAAATCGAGCTGAAGTTCAGGATGCATGTGTCACACAGTTTAATACGTCTCTTCATCTTCTTCTCTTCATTTAACAACAAATTATAATTAATCCTATAAGCCTTCTTAAATCCTCATAACTAGAATAACACAGCACTGAAACAACCCAGGGAAAACCTTTTTTAAGACACATTAAAACCCCAAAAGGCTAATTTATTCATTCCCTCAGCGTGCGTCTGCTGCGTCGGTCGAGGTGGATCAGACAGACAGAGGGCGGCGGGGAGGATCAATGGTAAACGCCTGACTAGCTGTGTTAGCCAGTGGAAACGCAGGACTGGGAGTCAGTAAAGCCGAACGAGAAGCCTCTGCCTGCCTGGATACAAACAGCTGTCAGTGAAGCTTGTCTAGGACTCTCTTAGAATGTGTGACAAATGGAACCCTATTCCCTATGTAGTGCACTACTTTAGACCAGGGCTGGCACCCTATTCCCTATGTAGTGCACTACTTTAGACCAGGTTGGCCCTTATTCCCTATGTAGTGCACTACTTTAGACCAGGGCTGGCACCCTATTCCCTATGTAGTGCACTACTTTAGACCAGGTTGGCCCTTATTCCCTATGTATTGCACTACTTTAGACCAGTGCTGGCCCCCTATTCCCTATATAGTGGACTACTTTTGACCAGGACTGGCAACCTATTCCCTATGTAGTGCCCATATACCAGGGCCTGTATCTGTGTTCTGCTCCCGATCTGGTCTAAAGTAGTGCACTACATAGGGAATAGGGTGGCATTTGGGACGAAGATCCTCATTGATGACACTTCTACAGCTTCATCAGCTTTGTTCTGTTTATTCCATAGAGGCTCAGGTTGGGATGAGATGCTGAACGCTGCTAACCACGCATTTTTGAACAATATATATTTAGACTAATGGACTGTAGAACAGACTAATGGACTGTAGAACAGACTAATGGACTGTAGAACAGACTAATGGACTGTAGAACAGACTAATGGTTGACTGTGGACTATAGAACAGACTAATGGACTATAGAACAGACTAATGGTTGAGACTAGTGGACTATAGAACAGACTAATGGACTGTAGAACAGACTAATGGTTGAGACTAGTGGACTATAGAACAGACTAATGGACTATAGAACAGACTAATGGACTGTAGAACAGACTAATGGACTGTAGAACAGACTAATGGACTGTAGAACAGACTAATGGACTGTAGAACAGACTAATGGACTGTAGAACAGACTAATGGACTATAGAACAGACTAATGGACTGTAAAACAGACTAATGGAGACTAATGGACTGAACAGACTAATGGACTATAGAACAGACTAATGGACTATAGAACAGACTAATGGTTGAGACTAGTGGACTATAGAACAGACTAATGGACTATAGAACAGACTAATGGTTGAGACTAATGGACTATAGAACAGACTAATGGACTGTAGAACAGACTAATGGTTGAGACTAATGGACTATAGAACAGACTAATGGACTGTAGAACAGACTAATGGACTGTAGAACAGACTAATGGTTGAGACTAATGGACTATAGAACAGACTAATGGACTGTAGAACAGACTAATGGACTGTAGAACAGACTAATGGACTGTAGAACAGACTAATGGACTGTAGAACAGACTAATGGACTGTAGAACAGACTAATGGACTGTAAAACAGACTAATGGTTGAGACTAATGGACTGTAGAACAGACTAATGGACTGTAGAACAGACTAATGGACTGTAGAACAGACTAATGGACTGTAGAACAGACTAATGGACTATAAAACAGACTAATGGTTGAGACTAATGGACTGTAGAACAGACTAGTGGACTATAGAACAGACTAATGGACTGTAGAACAGACTAATGGACTGTAGAACAGACTAATGGTTGAGACTAATGGACTTGTAGAACAGACTAATGGACTATAGAACAGACTAATGGTTGAGACTAATGGACTGTAGAACAGACTAATGGACTGTAGAACAGACTAATGAACTATAAAACAGACTAATGGTTGAGACAAGTGGACTATAGAACAGACTAATGGACTGTAGAACAGACTAGTGGACTATAGAACAGACTAATGAACTATAAAACAGACTAATGGTTGAGACTAATGGACTGTAGAACAGACTAATGGACTATAGAACAGACTAATGGACTGTAGAACAGACTAATGAACTATAAAACAGACTAATGGTTGAGACTAGTGGAATAAAACAGACTAATGAACTGTAGAACAGACTAATGGTTGAGAAAAGTGGACTGTAGAACAGAATAATCTACTGTAGAACAGACTAATGGACTATAGAACAGACTAATGGACTGTAGAACAGATTAATGGTTGAGACTAGTGGACTATAAAACAGACTAATGGACTGTAGAACAGACTAATGGACTATAGAACAGACTAATGGACTGTAGAACAGACTAATGGACTATAGAACAGACTAATGGACTGTAGAACAGAACAATGGACTGTAGAACAGACTAATGGACTATAGAACAGACTAATGGACTGTAGAACAGATTAATGGTTGAGACTAGTGGACTATAAAACAGACTAATGGACTATAGAACAGACTAATTGACTGTAGAACAGACTAATGGACTGTAGAACAGACTAATGGACTATAGAACAGACTAATTGACTGTAGAACAGACTAATGGACTGTAGAACAGACTAATGGTTGAGACTAATGGACTGTAGAACAGACTAATGGACTATAGAACAGACTAATGAACTATAAAACAGACTAATGTTTGAGACTAGTGGACTATATAACAGACTAATGGACTGTAGAACAGACTAATGGACTGTAGAACAGACTAGTGGACTATAGAACAGACTAATGAACTATAAAACAGACTAATGGTTGAGACTAATGGACTGTAGAACAGACTAATGGACTATAGAACAGACTAATGAACTATAAAACAGACTAGTGGTTGAGACTAGTGGACTATATAACAGACTAATGGACTGTAGAACAGACTAGTGAACTATAGAACTGTCTAATGAACTATAAAACAGACTAATGGTTGAGACTAATGGACTAGAACAGACTAATGGACTATAGAACAGACTAATGGACTGTAGAACAGACTAATGGACTATATAGAACAAACTAGTGGACTATAGAACAGACTAATGGACTATAGAACAGACTAGTGGACTATAGAGAAGACTAATGGTTGAGACTAGAGGACTGTAGAACAGACTAATGGTTGAGACTAGTGGACTATAGAACAGACTAGAGGACTGTAGAACAGACTAGTGGACTGTAGAACAGACTAATGGACTGTAGAACAGACTAATGGACTGTAGAACAGACTAATGGACTATAGAACAGACTAATAAACTGTAGAACAGACTAGTGGACTATAAAACAGACTAATGGTTGAGACTAGTGGACTATAAAACAGACTAATGGTTGAGACTAGTGGACTATAGAACAGACTAATGGACTGTAGAACAGACTAATGGACTGTAGAACAGACTAATGGACTGTAGAACAGACTAATGGACTATAGAACAGACTAATGGACTATAAAACAGACTAATGGTTGAGACTAATGGACTGTAGAACAGACTAGTGGACTATAGAACAGACTAATGGACTGTAGAACAGACTAATGGACTGTAGAACAGACTAATGGTTGAGACTAATGGACTTGTAGAACAGACTAATGGACTATAGAACAGACTAATGGTTGAGACTAATGGACTGTAGAACAGACTAATGGACTGTAGAACAGACTAATGAACTATAAAACAGACTAATGGTTGAGACAAGTGGACTATAGAACAGACTAATGGACTGTAGAACAGACTAGTGGACTATAGAACAGACTAATGAACTATAAAACAGACTAATGGTTGAGACTAATGGACTGTAGAACAGACTAATGGACTATAGAACAGACTAATGGACTGTAGAACAGACTAATGAACTATAAAACAGACTAATGGTTGAGACTAGTGGACTATAAAACAGACTAATGAACTGTAGAACAGACTAATGGTTGAGAAAAGTGGACTGTAGAACAGAATAATCGACTGTAGAACAGACTAATGGACTGTAGAACAGACTAATGGACTGTAGAACAGACTAATGGTTGAGACTAGTGGACTATAGAACAGACTAATGGACTATAGAACAGACTAATGGTTGAGACTAGTGGACTATAGAACAGACTAATGGACTGTAGAACAGACTAATGGTTGAGACTAATGGACTATAGAACAGACTAATGGACTGTAGAACAGACTAATGGACTGTAGAACAGACTAATGGACTGTAGAACAGACTAATGGACTGTAGAACAGACTAATGGACTGTAGAACAGACTAATGGACTATAGAACAGACTAATGGACTATAAAACAGACTAATGGTTGAGACTAATGGACTGTAGAACAGACTAGTGGACTATAGAACAGACTAATGGACTATAGAACAGACTAATGGTTGAGACTAGTGGACTATAGAACAGACTAATGGACTATAGAACAGACTAATGGTTGAGACTAATGGACTATAGAACAGACTAATGGACTGTAGAACAGACTAATGGTTGAGACTAATGGACTATAGAACAGACTAATGGACTGTAGAACAGACTAATGGACTATAGAACAGACTAATGGTTGAGACTAATGGACTATAGAACAGACTAATGGACTGTAGAACAGACTAATGGACTTAGAACAGACTAATGGACTGTAGAACAGACTAATGGACTGTAGAACAGACTAGTGGACTGTAGAACAGACTAATGGACTGTAGAACAGACTAATGGACTATAGAACAGACTAATGGACTATAAAACAGACTAATGGTTGAGACTAATGGACTGTAGAACAGACTAGTGGACTATAGAACAGACTAATGGACTGTAGAACAGACTAATGGACTGTAGAACAGACTAATGGTTGAGACTAATGGACTTGTAGAACAGACTAATGGACTATAGAACAGACTAATGGTTGAGACTAATGGACTGTAGAACAGACTAATGGACTGTAGAACAGACTAATGAACTATAAAACAGACTAATGACTATAGAACAGACTAATGGACTGTGAACAGACTAATGGACTATAGAACAGACTAATGAACTATAAAACAGACTAATGGTTGAGACTAATGGACTGTAGAACAGACTAATGGACTATAGAACAGAAATGGACAGAACAGACTAATGAACTATAAAACAGACTAATGGTTGAGACTAGTGGACTATAAAACAGACTAATGACTATAGAACAGACTAATGGTTGACTGTAGAACAGAATAATCGACTGTAGAACAGACTAATGGACTATAGAACAGACTAATGGACTGTAGAACAGATTAATGGTTGAGACTAGTGGACTATAAAACAGACTAATGGACTGTAGAACAGACTAATGGACTATAGAACAGACTAATGGACTGTAGAACAGACTAATGGACTATAGAACAGACTAATGGACTGTAGAACAGAACAATGGACTGTAGAACAGACTAATGGACTATAGAACAGACTAATGGACTGTAGAACAGATTAATGGTTGAGACTAGTGGACTATAAAACAGACTAATGGACTATAGAACAGACTAATTGACTGTAGAACAGACTAATGGACTGTAGAACAGACTAATGGACTATAGAACAGACTAATTGACTGTAGAACAGACTAATGGACTGTAGAACAGACTAATGGTTGAGACTAATGGACTGTAGAACAGACTAATGGACTATAGAACAGACTAATGAACTATAAAACAGACTAATGTTTGAGACTAGTGGACTAATGGACTAGAACAGACTAATGGACTGTAGAACAGACTAGTGGACTATAGAACAGACTAATGAACTATAAAACAGACTAATGGTTGAGACTAATGGACTGTAGAACAGACTAATGGACTATAGAACAGACTAATGAACTATAAAACAGACTAATGAGACTAGTACTATATAACAGACTAATGGACTGTAGAACAGACTAGAACATAGAACTAATGAACTATAAAACAGACTAATGGTTGAGACTAATGGACTGTAGAACAGACTAATGGACTAGAACAGACTAATGGACTGTAGAACAGACTAATGGACTATAGAACAAACTAGACTAATAATGGACTATAGAACAGACTAGTGGACTATAGAACAGACTAATGGACTAGAGGACTAGAACAGACTAATGGTTGAGACTAATGGACTATAGAACAGACTAGAGGACTGTAGAACAGACTAGTGGACTGTAGAACAGACTAATGGACTGAGAACAGACTAATGGACTGTAGAACAGACTAATGGACTATAGAACAGACTAATGGACTGACTAGAACAGACTAATGGACTAGTAGAACAGACTAACTATGACTAATGAGACTAATGGACTATAGAACAGACTAATGGACTGTAGAACAGACTAATGGACTGTAGAACAGACTAATGGACTGTAGAACAGACTAATGGACTGTAGAACAGACTAGTGGACTGTAGAACAGACTAATGGACTGTAGAACAGACTAATGGACTATAGAACAGACTAATGGACTATAAAACAGACTAATGGTTGAGACTAATGGACTGTAGAACAGACTAGTGGACTATAGAACAGACTAATGGACTGTAGAACAGACTAATGGACTGTAGAACAGACTAATGGTTGAGACTAATGGACTTGTAGAACAGACTAATGGACTATAGAACAGACTAATGGTTGAGACTAATGGACTGTAGAACAGACTAATGGACTGTAGAACAGACTAATGAACTATAAAACAGACTAATGGTTGAGACAAGTGGACTATAGAACAGACTAATGGACTGTAGAACAGACTAGTGGACTATAGAACAGACTAATGAACTATAAAACAGACTAATGGTTGAGACTAATGGACTGTAGAACAGACTAATGGACTATAGAACAGACTAATGGACTGTAGAACAGACTAATGAACTATAAAACAGACTAATGGTTGAGACTAGTGGACTATAAAACAGACTAATGAACTGTAGAACAGACTAATGGTTGAGAAAAGTGGACTGTAGAACAGAATAATCGACTGTAGAACAGACTAATGGACTATAGAACAGACTAATGGACTGTAGAACAGATTAATGGTTGAGACTAGTGGACTATAAAACAGACTAATGGACTGTAGAACAGACTAATGGACTATAGAACAGACTAATGGACTGTAGAACAGACTAATGGACTATAGAACAGACTAATGGACTGTAGAACAGAACAATGGACTGTAGAACAGACTAATGGACTATAGAACAGACTAATGGACTGTAGAACAGATTAATGGTTGAGACTAGTGGACTATAAAACAGACTAATGGACTATAGAACAGACTAATTGACTGTAGAACAGACTAATGGACTGTAGAACAGACTAATGGACTATAGAACAGACTAATTGACTGTAGAACAGACTAATGGACTGTAGAACAGACTAATGGTTGAGACTAATGGACTGTAGAACAGACTAATGGACTATAGAACAGACTAATGAACTATAAAACAGACTAATGTTTGAGACTAGTGGACTATATAACAGACTAATGGACTGTAGAACAGACTAGTGGACTATAGAACAGACTAATGAACTATAAAACAGACTAATGGTTGAGACTAATGGACTGTAGAACAGACTGGACTAGAACAGACTAATGAACTATAAAACAGACTAGTGGTTGAGACTAGTGGACTATATAACAGACTAATGGACTGTAGAACAGACTAGTGAACTATAGAACTGTCTAATGAACTATAAAACAGACTAATGGTTGAGACTAATGGACTGTAGAACAGACTAATGGACTATAGAACAGACTAATGGACTGTAGAACAGACTAATGGACTATATAGAACAAACTAGTGGACTATAGAACAGACTAATGGACTATAGAAAGACTAGTGGACTAGAGAAGACTAATGGTTGAGACTAGAGGACTGTAGAACAGACTAATGGTTGAGACTAACTGAACAGACTAGAGGACTGTAGAACAGACTAGTGGACTAGAACAGACTAATGGACTTAGAACAGACTAATGGACTGTAGAACAGACTAATGGACTATAGAACAGACTAATAAACTGTAGAACAGACTAGTGGACTATAAAACAGACTAATGGTTGAGACTAGTGGACTATAAAACAGACTAATGGTTGAGACTAGTGGACTATAAAACAGACTAATGGTTGAACTAGTGGACTATAGAACAGACTAATGGTTGAGACTAGTGGACTATAGAACAGACTAATGGACTATAGAACAGACTAATGGACTGAACAGACTAATTGACTGTAGAACAGACTAATGGAACAAACTAGTGGACTATAGAACAGACTAATGGACTATAGAACAGACTAGTGGACTATAGAGAAGACTAATGGTTGAGACTAGAGGACTGTAGAACAGACTAATGGTTGAGACTAGTGGACTATAGAACATACTAGAGGACTGTAGAACAGACTAATAAACTGTAGAACAGACTAATGGACTATAGAACAGACTAATAAACTGTAGAACAGACTAGTGGACTATAAAACAGACTAATGGTTGAGACTAGTGGACTATAAAACAGACTAATGGTTGAGACTAGAGGACTGTAGAACAGACTAATGGTTGAGACTAGTGGACTATAAAACAGACTAATGGTTGAGAATAGTGGACTATAGAGGAGACTAATGGACTATAGAACAGACTAGTGGACTATAGAGGAGACTACTGGACTAAAGAACAGACTAATGGACTGTAGAACAGACTAATGGACTGTAGAACAGACTAATGGACTGTAGAACACACTAATGGAATGTAGAACAGACTAATGAACTGTAGAACAGAATAATGGACTGTAGAACAGACTAATGGACTATAGAACAGACTAATGGACTATAGAACAGACTAATGGACTGTAGAACAGATTAATGGAATATAAAACAGACTAATGGACTGTAGAACAGACTAATGGTTGAGACTAGTGGACTATAGAACAGACTAATGTACAATAGAACAGACTAATGGACTGTAGAACAGACTAATGACAATAGAACAGACTAATGGACTGTAGAACAGACTAATGGACTATAAAACAGACTAATGGTTGAGACTAGTGGACTATAAAACAGACTAATGGACTGTAGAACAGACTAATGGACTGTAGAACAGACTAATGGACTATAGAACAGACTAATGGACTGTAGAACAGAATAATGGACTGTAGAACAGACTAATGGACTATAGAACAGACTAATGGTTGAGACTAGTGGACTATAAAACAGACTAATGGACTGTAGAACAGACTAATGGACTATAGGACAGACTAATGGACTGTAGAACAGACTAATGGACTGTAGAACAGAATAATGGACTGTAGAACAGACTAATGGACTATAGAACAGACTAATGGTTGAGACTAGTGGACTATAGAACAGACTAATGGACTATAGAACAGACTAATGGACTATAGAACAGACTAATGGTTGAGACTAGTGGACTATAGAACAGACTAATGGACAATAGAACAGACTAATGGACTGTAGAACAGACTAATGGACTGTAGAACAGACTAATGGACTGTAGAACAGACTAATGGTTGAGACTAGTGGACGATAGAACAGACTAATGGACAATAGAACAGACTAATGGACTGTAAAACAGACTAATGGACTGTAGAACAGACTAATGGACTGTAGAACAGACTAATGGACTATAGAACAGACTAATGGACTGTAGAACAGACTAATGGACTGTAGAACAGACTAATGGTTGAGACTAGTGGACGATAGAACAGACTAATGGACAATAGAACAGACTAATGGACTATAGAACAGACTAATGGACTGTAGAACAGACTAATGGACTGTAGAACAGACTAATGGACTGTAGAACAGACTAATGGACTATAGAACAGACTAATGGACTGTAGAACAGACTAATGGACTGTAGAACAGACTAATGGTTGAGACTAGTGGACGATAGAACAGACTAATGGACAATAGAACAGACTAATGGACTATAGAACAGACTAATGGACTGTAGAACAGATTAATGGAATATAAAACAGACTAATGGTTGAGACTAGTGGACTATAGATCAGACTAATGGACTATAGAACAGACTAGTGGACTTTAGAACAGACTAATGGACTGTAGTACAGACTAATGGACTGTAGAACAGACTAATGGACTATAGAACAGACTAATGGACTATAGAACAGACTAATGGACTGTAGAACAGACTAATGGAATATAAAACAGACTAATGGTTGAGACTACTGGTCTATAGAACAGTCGAATGGACTGTAGAACAGACTAATGGACAATAGAACAGACTAATGGACTATAGAACAGACTAATGGACTGTAGAACAGACTAATAGACTATAAAGAACAAACTAGTGGACTATAGAACAGACTAATGGACTATAGAGAAGACTAATGGTTGAGACTAGAGGACTGTAGAACAGACTAATGGTTGAGAAAATTGGACTATAGAACAGACTAATGGACTGTAGAACAGACTAATGGACTGTAGAACAGACTAATGGACTATAGAACAGACTAGTGGACTATAGAACAGACTAATGGTTGAGACTAGTGGACTATAGAACAGACTAATGGACTGTAGAACAGACTAATGGACTGTAGAACAGACTAATGGACTATAGAACAGACTAGTGGACTATAGAACAGACTAATGGTTGAGACTAGTGGACTATAAAACAGACTAATGGACTGTAGAACAGACTAATGGACTGTAGAAGAGACTAATGGTTGAGACTAGTGGACTATAGAACAGACTAATGAACTGTAGAACAGACTAATGGACTATAGAACAGACTAGTGGACTATAGAACAGACTAATGGACTATAGAACAGACTAATGGACTGTAGAACAGACTAATGGACTGTAGAACAGACTAATAGACTATATAGAACAAACTAGTGGACTATAGAACAGACTAATGGACTATAGAACAGACTAGTGGACTGTAGAGAAGACTAATGGTTGAGACTAGAGGACTGTAGAACAGACTAATGGTTGAGACTAGTGGACTATAGAACAGACTAGAGGACTGTAGAACAGACTAGTGAACTGTAGAACAGACTAATGGACTATAGAACAGACTAATAAACTGTAGAACAGACTAATAAACTGTAGAACAGACTAGTGGACTATAAAACAGACTAATGGTTGAGACTAGAGGACTGTAGAACAGACTAATGGTTGAGACTAGTGGACTATAAAACAGACTAATGGTTGAGAATAGTGGACTATAGAACTATAGAACAGACTAGTGGACTATAGAGGAGACTACTGGACTAAAGAACAGAATAATGGACTGTAGAACAGACTAATGGATGTCAGAAGGTGAATTCACCAATTTGTAAGTCGCTCTGGATAAGAGCGTCTGCTAAATGACTTAAATGTAATGTAAATGTAATGGACTGTAGAACCGACTAGTGGACTATAGAACAGACTAATGAACTGTAGAACAGACTAATGGTTGAGACTAGTGGACTATAGAACAGACTAATGGACTATAGAACAGACTAATGGTTGAGACTAGTGGACTGTAGAACAGACTAATGGACTATAGAACAGACTAATGGACTGTAGAACAGACTAATGGTTGAGACTAGTGGACTATAGAACAGACTAATGGTTGGGTAAACACCAACGTTTGGGCACACAGGGCCTTCTTCAGGGAGATACCAGCATGGTTATGGCTTCACAGACCCTCACCTCACAGAACACACAGACCCTCACCTCACAGAACACACAGACACTCACCTCACAGAACGCATAGACCCTCACCTCACAGAACACACAGACCCTCACCTCACAGAACACACAGACCCTCACCTCACAGAACACACAGACTCTCTCCTCACAGAACACACAGACCTTCACCTCACAGAACACACAGACCCTCACATCACAGAACACACAGACCCTCACCTCACAGAACACAGAGACCCTCACCTCACAGAACACACAGACCCTCACCTCACAGAACACACAGACCCTCACCTCACAGAACACACAGACCCTCACATCACAGAACACACAGACCCTCACCTCACAGAACACACAGACCCTCACCTCACAGAACACACAGACCCTCACAGAACACACAGATCCTCACCTCACAGAACACACAGACCCTCTCCTCACAGAACACACAGACCCTCACATCACAGAACACACAGACCCTCACATCACAGAACACACAGACCCTCACCTCACAGAACACACAGACCCTCACCTCACAGAACGCACAGACCCTCACCTCACAGAACACACAGACCCTCACCTCACAGAACACATAGACCCTCTCCTCACAGAACACACAGACTCTCTCCTCACAGAACACACAGACCCTCACCTCACAGAACGCACAGACCCTCACCTCACAGAACACACAGACCCTCACCTCACAGAACACATAGACCCTCTCCTCACAGAACACACAGACCCTCACCTCACAGAACACACAGACCCTCACCTCACAGAACACACAGACCCTCACCTCACAGAACACACAGACCCTCACCTCACAGAACACACAGACCCTCACATCACAGAACACACAGACCCTCACCTCACAGAACACACAGACCCTCGCCTCACAGAACACACAGACCCTCACCTCACAGAACAGACGGACCCTCACCTCACAGAACACACAGACCCTCACCTCACAGAACACACAGACCCTCACCTCACAGAACACACAGACCCTCACCTCACAGAACAGACGGACCCTCACCTCACAGAACACACAGACCCTCACCTCACAGAACACACAGACCCTCACATCACAGAACACACAGACCCTCACCTCACAGAACACACAGACCCTCACATCTCAGAACACACAGACCCTCACCTCACAGAACACACAGACCCTCACCTCACAGAACAGACGGACCCTCACCTCACAGAACACACAGACTCTCTCCTCACAGAACACACAGACCCTCTCCTCACAGAACACACAGACCCTCACCTCACAGAACACACAGACCCTCTCCTCACAGAACACACAGACCCTCACCTCACAGAACACACAGACCCTCACATCACAGAACACACAGACCCTCACATCACAGAACACACAGACCCTCACCTCACAGAACAGACGGACCCTCACCTCACAGAACACACAGACTCTCTCCTCACAGAACACACAGACCCTCTCCTCACAGAACACACAGACCCTCACATCACAGAACACACAGACCCTCACATCACAGAACACACAGACCCTCACCTCACAGAACACAGAGACCCTCACCTCAACGCTGAACACAACCCCAACCACCACATCTCATTTTCTTATTCTGTGTTTCTCTCTTGTTCTCTCATTCTCTCGCTCATTCTCTCTCTATCTCGTTCTCTTTCTTTCTTTCTATCTCTTTCATTCTCTCTCTCTCTCTCTCTCTCTGCTCTCTCTCTGTCTCTCTCTCTCTCTCTCTCTCTCTCTCTCTCTCTCTCTCTCTCTCTCTCTCTCTCTCTCTCTCTCATTTTAATGTGGTAAAATAGGTTTTTCTTTGTTTGTTTCTGTTTACTCTCCCTTTCCTCCTTCACCTCTTTGTTTTCACTGTTCAGATGTTTTCATGCCGTTAGAAAAATAACCAGAAGTCGTGAAGGGTTGTTGAGGGTCAGAGCGGTTGTCTATAGGAGATGATGTGTTGTCGTGATTACAATGCCAAGATGGCTGAACTCAGAGCGAGAGAGAGAGATTGACATAGAGAGACCAAGACAGAGAGAGAGAGAGAGAGAGAGTGACATAGAGAGACCGAGACAGAGAGAGAGAGAGAGAGAGTGACATAGAGAGACCGAGACAGAGAGAGAGAGAGCAGCAGGGCTGGACAGAGTGACTGTCAGACTTAAGGACAGTAATATAGTTACTCTACCAGCGTTACAGGCTCCGTATAATCTCTTGCTTCCTGTCTCCATAACTCTCTCACTGTGGAGATGCACTGCGTCACTGATTTGGGGGCCGCTAAAGTGTCCCCTGTAATGTGTGTGTGCTCGAATGCATGTGTGGTTACTGTGTGTGTGATAATACAATAGAAAAATAGATTTATGTACTGTATAGTGACTGCATTGTAATGTATAATACTGTGTAGTGATGTACTGACTGTATAGTGTTGTACTGTATATAGTGATGTACTGTGTAGTGATGTACTGTATAGTGATGTACTGACTGTATAGTGTTGTACTGTATAGTGATGTACTGTATAGTGATGCACTGTAGTGTACTGTATGGCGATGTTCTGTATAGTGATGTACTGTATTGTACTGTACTGTGTAGTGATGTACTGTATAGTGATGTACTGACTGTATAGTGTTGTACTGTATAGTGATGTACTATATAGTGTTGTACTGTAGTGTACTGTATGGCGATGTGCTGTATAGTGATGTACTGTATTGTACTGTATAGTGATGTACTGTAATGTATAGTGTTGTACTGTATAGTGTTGTACTGTATAGTGTTGTACTGTATACTGATGTACTGTATAGTGATGTACTGTATAGTGTTGTACTGTATAGTGATGTACTGTATAGCGTTGTACTGTATAGTGATGTACTGTATAGTGTTGTACTGTATACTGATGTACTGTATAGTGATGTACTGTATAGTGATGTACTGTATAGTGTTGTACTGTATAGTGATGTACTGTAGTGATGTACAGTATAGCAATGTACTGTATTGTACTGTATAGTGATGTACTGTACTGTATAGTGATGTACTGTATAGTGATGTACTGTATAGTGTTGTACTGTATACTGATGTACTGTATAGTGATGTACTGTATAGTGATGTACTGTATAGTGTTGTACTGTATAGTGATGTACTGTATAGTGTTGTACTGTATAGTAATGTACAGTATTGTACTGTATAGTGATGTACTGCACTTTATAGTGTTGTACTGTATAGTGATGTACTGTATAGTGTTGTACTGTACTGTACTGTATAGTGATGTACTGTATAGTAATGTACAGTATTGTACTGTATAGTGATGTACTGTATAGTGTTGTACTGTACTGTACTGTATAGTGATGTACTGTATAGTAATGTACAGTATTGTACTGTATAGTGATGTACTGTATTGTACTGTATAGTGTTGTAATGTATTGTGATGTACTGTATTGTACTGTATAGTGTTGTACTGTATAGTAATGTACAGTATTGTACTGTATAGTGATGTACTGCACTTTATAGTGATGTACTGTATAGTGATGTACTGTACTGTATAGCGATGTGCTGTATAGTGATGCACTGTATTGTACTGTATTGTGATGTACTGTACTGTATAGTGATGTACTGTATAGTGATGTACTTTATTGTACTGTATACTGTTGTACTGTATAGTGATGTACTGTATTGTACTGTATAGTGATGTACTGCACTTTATAGTGTTGCACTGTATAGTGATGTACTGTATAGTGATGTACTGTATAGTGATGTACTGTATAGTGATGTACTGTATAGTGTTGCACTGTATAGTGATGTACTGTACTGTATAGCGATGTGCTGTATAGTGATGCACTGTATTGTACTGTATTGTGATGTACTGTACTGTATAGTGATATACTGTATAGTGATGTACTGTATAGTGATGTAATGTATTGTACTGTATAGTGTTGTACTGTATAGTGATGTACTGTATTGTACTGTATAGTGTTGTACTGTATTGTGATGTACTGTATTGTACTGTATAGTGTTGTACTGTATAGTAATGTACTGTATTGTACTGTATAGTGATGTACTGCACTTTGTAGTGTTGTACTGTATAGTGATGTACTGTATAGTGATGTACTGTATAGTGATGTACTCTATAGTGATGTGCTGCATAGTGATGTACTGTGTAGTGATGTACTGTACTCTTCTGTATAGTGATGTGCTGTATTGTGATGTACTGTATTGTACTGTATAGTGATGTACTGTATAGTGATGTACTGTATAGTGATGTATTGTATAGTGATGTACTGTGCTGTACTGTATAGCGTTGTACTGTGTAGTTATGTACTGTATTGTAATGTATAGTGTTGTATTGTATAGTGATGTACTGTATAGTGATGTACTGTATAGTGATGTATTGTATAGTGATGTACTGTGCTGTACTGTATAGTGATGTACTGTATAGTGATGTACTGTATTGTAATGTATAGTGTTGTATTGTATAGTGATGTACTGTATAGTGATGTACTGTGCTGTACTGTATAGCGGTGTGCTGTATAGTTATGTACTGTATAGTGATGTACTGTACTGTATAGTGATGTACTGTATAGTGATATACTGTATAGTGATGTACTGTATATTGATGTACTGTACTGTATAGTGTTTTACTGTATAGTGTTGTACTGTATAGTGTTGTACTGTATAGTGATGTACTGTATAGTGATGTACTGTATAGTGATGTACTGTACTGTATAGTGATGTACTGTGCTGTACTGTATAGTGTTGTACTGTATAGTGATGTACTGTATAGTGATGTACTGTACTGTATAGTGATGTACTGTATAGTGATGTACTGTACTGTATAGTGATGTACTGTATAGTGATGTACTGTATAGTGTCGTACTGTATAGTGATGTACTGTACTGTATAGTGATGTACTGTATAGTGATGTACTGTACTGTATAGTGATGTACTGTATAGTGATGTACTGTATAGTGATGTCCAATTTGTAAGTCGCTCTGGATAAGAGCGTCTGCCAAATGACTTAAATGTAAATGTAAATGTACTGTATAGTGATGTACTGTACTGTATAGTGATGTACTGTATAGTGATGTACTGTATAGAGATGTACTGTATTGTACTGTATAGTGATGTACTGTATAGTGATGTACTGTATAGTGTTGTACTGTACTGTATAGTGATGTACTGTATAGTGATGTACTGTATAGTGATGTACTGTATAGTGTTGTACTGTATAGTGATGTACTGTATAGTGATGTACTGTATAGTGATGTACTGTACTGTATAGTGTTGTACTGTATAGTGTTGTACTGTATAGTGATGTACTGTATAGTGATGTACTGTATAGTGATGTACTGTATAGTGTTGTACTGTATACTGATGTACTGTATAGTGTTGTACTGTATAGTGATGAACTGTATAGTGTTGTACTGTATAGTGATGTACTGTATAGTGATGTACTGTATAGTGTTGTACTGTATAGTGATGTACTGTATAGTGTTGTACTGTATAGTGATGAACTGTATAGTGATGTACTGTATAGTGATGTACTGTATAGTGTTGTACTGTATAGTGTTGTACTGTACTGTATAGTGATGTACTGTATAGTGATGTACTGTATAGTGTTGTACTGTATAGTGATGTACTGTATAGTGATATACTGTATAGTGTTGTACTGTATAGTGTTGTACTGTATACTGATGTACTGTATAGTGTTGTACTGTATAGTGTTGTACTGTATACTGATGTACTGTATAGTGATGTACTGTACTGTATAGTGTTGTACTGTATAGTGTTGTACTGTATACTGATGTACTGTATAGTGATGTACAGTATAGTGTTGTACTGTATAGTGATGTACTGTATAGTGTTGTACTGTATAGTGATGTACTATATACCATTTGACAAGGCCTTGGCCAAAAATGGTGCTGTATATAGGGAATAGGGTGCTATCGGAGACACTGGCCATGTCTGTTTAGGTCCCTGAGAGCAGTGTTCTTTTGTATTCCTGTGCCTCTGTAGTGTTCCTGACGGGCTGCCCCTCAGGTTGTAAGGGTAGGCAATAACGCTGATACTCTACACAGGGGCCCCTCGGGGGTGCGTGCTTAGTCCCCTCCTGTACTTCCTGGTCACGCACATCTCCGTGGCCAAGCACGGATCTAGACCCATCATTAAGTTCGCTGACGACACAACGGTGTTAGGCCTGATCACCGACAACGATGAGACAGCTGTTAGACTGTTCTCTCTGCTACTGCACTGCAAGCGGTATCGGAGCGCTAAGGCTAGAGAGAAGGGGAGAGAGAAGGGGAGAGAGAAGGGGAGAGAGAAGGCTAGAGAGAAGGCGAGAGAGAAGGGGAGAGAGAAGGCTAGAGAGAAGGGGAGAGAGAAGGGGAGAGAGAAGGGGAGAGAGAAGGCTAGAGAGAAGGGGAGAGAGAAGGGGAGAGAGAAGGGGAGAGAGAAGGCTAGAGAGAAGGGGAGAGAGAAGGGGAGAGAGAAGGCTAGAGACAAGGGGAGAGAGAAGGGGAGAGAGAAGTGAAGAGAGAAGGGGAGAGAGAAGGCTAGAGAGAAGGGAGAGAGAAGGGGAGAGAGAAGGGGTGAGAGAAGGGGAGAGAGAAGGCTAGAGAGAAGGGGAGAGAGAAGGCTAGAGAGAAGGGGAGAGAGAAGGGGAGAGAGAAGGCTAGAGAGAAGGGGAGAGAGAAGGGGAGAGAGAAGGCTAGAGACAAGGGGAGAGAGAAGGGGAGAGAGAAGTGAAGAGAGAAGGGGAGAGAGAAGGCTAGAGAGAAGGGGAGAGAGAAGGAGAGAGAGAAGGGGAGAGAGAAGGGAGAGAGAAGGCTAGAGAGAAGGCTAGAGAGAAGGCTTGAGAGAAGGCTAGAGAGAAGGCTAGAGAGAAGGGGAGAGAGAAGGGGAGAGAGAAGGCTAGAGAGAAGGCTAGAGAGAAGGCTAGAGAGAAGGGGAGAGAGAGAGAAGACAGAGGAGAGAGAGGGGAGAAAGAGAGAGGTAGAGGGAGGGGAGTGCAGATACATTTCAGGTGGTGTCAATTGCAGATGAAAGATCTGCTGAAGATGCTACGGGCGTCATGCTTCACTGGCCTCTATTCAACAAGTCACATCTCTCTCCCCTCTATCCAGCAGCTGTTATCAGGAGCTACCTAACTTCCTACCTCCATGCTACTCCCCCACCCCCAATCCACCTCACACCCCTTTACCTCCCTTCAGCCAACCCCCCAGTCCCCCGCCCCCTCCCCTTCCTGCTTACCTTGGCTAAGCCCTCTTTGTATGTTGATTGTGGGCGGGCTAATCCAGTTTGCAGCTGTCGTAGACCAATGATGAATCACCTTTCCGTCATTTGGCTGCAGTCCCCACACTCGGGGAGGAGGGAGGGAGGGGAGACCTGAACGAGGGAGGAGAGGCAACAACAGCAGTGGTAGAAGAAGAGAGAGCGAGAGAGAGAGAAGAGTAGGGCTGAGAGAGAAACTATAGAGAGAGAATGTCCTCTGTTCTTTTTCCAGTTCAGTTAGCCCTCTCTTCCCACTCTTGAGACAGAATAACAATAATGTTTTCTCAGACCAGCTCTATTGTGTCATGGATGGGTCTGGACAGTGACACACAGCTGAAATAACAAGGAGGGACATTGTTTCTGTTCAGGCAGGTGGAAAGAGAAAAAAACAGAGAGAGGCAGCCTGGTTCAGATGATTCCGGGCCGCTACGTATTTCCAGGTAAGAGCAGAGTTGAACCAGCGCCAGGCAGGTAGCATCAGAAGGGATGCAGGGAGGGAAGGAGAGAGTGAGAGAGAGAGAGTGAGAGAGAGAGAGAGAGAGAGAGAGAGAGAGAGAGAGAGAGAGAGTTGTGCAAGTCTAATCTATCTAATCTAGTAATTGTCTCCTGGTATATCTGTAACGCCGCTGTTCATAATTGTATTTCAGTTTTTTGGTGGGGGTGATAATTTAGCAGTAAATTCATATTTCTCTGGGGAAATAGGACACAGCTACCAGCATGTCAGTTTGTGAGATGCCCCAACAATATTCACAACAATACTACATGAATTACTTAATTTGAGTTGGGAAAAAAATGTCATGCTGAACTGAGTGAGTAGAAAACGCAATGTATATATCTGTGTATTTCTTTTTTTTATTAATTTAAAAACAAGTCTATTGACTATATCTTTCCATCCCAACATAATTTAAATAGTAGACATATCATTTCATTTGATTGGATTGTTGAAATAGCAGACTTATCATTTCATCCTATCAGATTGCGTTTGCATTAAACAAAAACTAACGGCTTAGTTTAGTTGATTGATATGCAATCTATAAATGTGCCTGAAAAAAAAGCAGTTTAATGTAGCAAACATTTCTCCCTAATTTAATTAAACAGTGTTGTTGCATTGGGGCTCAGTGACAAAAGACAAAGGATTTGTGTGATGTTTCAGCTCTCTTCGGCCTGTTTTAACTAACCTCCATATGGCTGAGCAACTTTTCACAGCAACAATGAGGGGATAGAATAATGTTTTCAGTGGCGTTGTCTTCAGTATATACACAGAAACAATTAAGATGGTTGCCAGAGCAAACTGATGCGTCGCGAACTAGGCATCTAGGCATCTCTCTTCACAGATCCGCAGACAGAGCACTCAGAATCCCTCAGAGAACAAACTCTTCTAATCACTTGGAGAAGTAGCTAATCGCTTGGAGAAGTAGTTAATCACTTGGAGAAGTAGTTAATCACTTGGAGAAGTAGTTAATCACTTGGAGAAGTAGTTAATCACTTGGAGAAGGAGCTAATCACTTGGAGAAGTAGCTCATCACTTGGAGAAGTAGCTCATCACTTGGAGAAGTAGCTCATCACTTGGAGAAGTAGCTAATCACTTGGAGAAGTAGCTAATCACTTGGAGCAGTAGCTCATCACTTGGAGAAGGAGCTAATCACTTGGAGAAGTAGGTCATCACTTGGAGAAGTAGCTAATCACTTGGAGAAGTAGCTCATCACTTGGAGAAGTAGCTAATCACTTGGAGAAGTATCTCATCACTTGGAGAAGTAGCTCATCACTTGGAGAAGTAGCTAATCACTTGGAGAAGTAGCTCATCGCTTGGAGAAGTAGCTAATCACTTGGAGAAGTAGCTAATCACTTGGAGAAGTAGCTAATCACTTGGAGAAGTAGCTAATCAATTGGAGAAGTAGCTAATCGCTTGGAGAAGTAGCTCATCACTTGGAGAAGTAGCTAATCGCTTGGAGAAGTAGCTAATCACTTGGAGAAGGAGCTAATCACTTGGAGAAGGAGCTAATCACTTGGAGAAGGAGCTAATCAATTGGAGAAGTAGCTAATCACTTGGAGAAGTAGCTCATCACTTGGAGAAGTAGCTCATCACTTGGAGAAGTAGCTAATCACTTGGAGAAGTAGCTCATCACTTGGAGAAGTAGCTAATCACTTGGAGAAGTAGCTCATCACTTGGAGAAGTAGCTCATCACTTGGAGAAGTAGCTCATCACTTGGAGAAGTAGCTAATCACTTGGAGAAGTAGCTAATCACTTGGAGAAGTATCTCATCACTTGGAGAAGTATCTCATCACTTGGAGAAGTAGCTAATCACTTGGAGAAGTAGCTCATCGCTTGGAGAAGTAGCTAATCACTTGGAGAAGTAGCTAATCACTTGGAGAAGTAGCTAATCACTTGGAGAAGTAGCTAATCAATTGGAGAAGTAGCTAATCGCTTGGAGAAGTAGCTCATCACTTGGAGAAGTAGCTAATCGCTTGGAGAAGTAGCTAATCACTTGGAGAAGGAGCTAATCACTTGGAGAAGGAGCTAATCACTTGGTGAAGGAGCTAATCAATTGGAGAAGTAGCTAGCTGCTCTTAGAATCATTTAGAGAACAAACTCTTCTAACTTTCTAGCAACTAACTACTTTAAACATAGCCTCCAATCACTGAGTGTGTTCACAGTGTATAATAAGGATGTCTATATAATTACTATGCTGTAGACTAGCATGAGTATGTACATTAATCAACATGGAGCGAATGCTGTATACTGTAGAAGCTGCTTTTTCAACTAGTCTAAAATTAAAACAAAACGCTCATGTGTGTTGTAAAGTCTCTATTACTGAGCTCATCAATTTCAATTATTTCAATTATAATCTATATTGATGTTATAATATCATATATTGCTGATATATAATAAAATAGTGTTGATATAATATGTTATAATTGAGTGTATAGCAGTAGGCCTAGTTTGAATTGTATTATGAAATAAATAAGCAGAGATAACAATAATAGGCAGAGATAACATTAATAGGCAGAGATAACATTAATAGGCAGAGATAACATTAATAGGCAGAGATAACATTAATAGGCAGAGATAACATTAATAGGCAGAGATAACATTAATAGGCGGAGATAACATTAATAGGCAGAGATACCATTAATAGGCAGAGATAACATTAATAGGCAGAGATACCATTAATAGGCAGAGATAACATTAATAGGCAGAGATAACATTAATAAGCAGAGATAACATTAATAGGCAGAGATAACATTAATCGGCAGAGATACCATGAATAGGCGGAGATAACATTAATAGGCAGAGATAACATTAATAGGCAGAGATAGCATTAATAGGCAGAGATAACATTAAAAGGCAGACATAACATTAATAGGCAGAGATTCCATTAGTAAGCAGAGATAACATTAATAGGCAGAGATACCATTAATAGGCAGAGATACCATTAGTAAGCAGAGATACCATTAATAGGCAGAGATAACATTAATAGGCAGAGATAACATTAATAGGCAGAGATACCATTAGTAAGCAGAGATTACATTATGTTTGTCTTTCCCAAACTTAGTTCAATCTATTGATAGTATTTATAGCTTTTAGATACAATAGCAAAAATTCTCAAAATTCTCAATCTCCAGTTGAGATGTTTTTATTTGTATAAACACTTCAAATCAACAGTTTTACCCATGTTGTTATCAGTAGGTTTAAGAGAAAAACATGTGTAAAACTAATACATCTATAGGCCAGCTCTTTACCATTTGTTTTCCCTTGATGGTTCTGGCAAGATGTGAGTAAATATGTGTGTGTGTGTGTGTGTGTGTGTGTGTGTGTGTGTGTGTGTGTGTGTGTGTGTGTGTGTGTGTGTGTGTGTGTGTGTGTGTGTGTGTGTGTGTGTGTGTGTGTGTGTGTGTGTCTACTTCCGTCTGTGTGTGCGGTCTGTCTTCTGTATGTGTTTGCGTCCGTCTTCCGTGTGTGTGTGTGTGTGTGTGTGTGTCTCTCGTCCGTCAGGTCTATGGACATGCAGGATCTAGCCAGTCCTCACAGCCGTGAATCCCCTAATGGTCCCAGCCTCGACAACTCCCATATCAATACCAATTCCATGACCCCCAATGGCACTGAAGGTATGTGCTTAGGGATTTTCTTCCTGAATGCTTCCCTCACTTTCGCTGTGTGGACTCTAAATTCACTATAGGACTATAGGACATGGGAGAGGAATAGGCTGAGCCCTGTAGACAATCAGGTGAATACTGATGTAACACATTCAAACGTTAAACTTGACACAACGGTTGTGGTACGAAATTATATTTGCACAGAAAACGTTGTGATTATTATTGTGCAGAAAATACACTCCGTTGTAATCACAACCATTCTACCAATTGCGTTGTAGCTTCATCAGTACAGTACAATTTAAGTTTGTAGCAGAGCGGAGAAAGAGGGGACTTTTTCTTTTTAACCTCTTCCTGTGTGTAGCGTTTTATGCATCTGCCTGAATGGCAATAAAACGTCTCCAGGTGTCGTTGAAACCGCGATCTGTTTTTCATTTTCAAAAGGTGAAGTCAACAAATGAAAACGTGGTGCCACTACTTTCCTCCAGTCTACTTCTCTGTAGTTCTGAATAACATGGGAAACTACTAGTGACCCGATGGCTTGTAGACTTACTGCATTTGGTTTTAATACACAATTTATAAAAGGGCCACTTGTATTTGATCTAGATATGAAAACGATATGAAAACGATCTGCTTTGTAAATCTGATGCTATTGTCTCTGTGTTTACAGAGGAACTATTAGCAGTATATTTAAACGCCCATGTAATTATTCAAAAGCTCATGGTATGAAAATGGGTTGTAGTTTTGCATGTGGTTTGTACATGTCCCTATTGACTCAGGTGAGTAGGCTTGTTGTGTCCTCTCAAACCACCACTCTCTCTAGTTGAACCCACGTCGAAAGCGGGGCGCTATTACAAACCCACTCGTGCGCTTCAAAGTCTACCTTAAAAATAATGTCACCTTGATAGGAAAAAGGATAACGCTTTCTTGCGTCCCAAATCGCACCCTATTCCCTATGTAGTGCACTACATTTGACCGATTGTTTGACAAAAAAAGCGGTGCTCTCCGTAGGAAGTAGGGTGTAATTTGTCCTCTGCGGGACAAAGAGCCTGTCGTAGAGCCGCGGTGAAGTCAGATTGTCATGTATCCTATTCTCTGTTTCCCATATAGGTGATAACATCACAATGCTCACCACAGCTGACTGGTTGTTAAGCACTAGCTCACAGTCGGCTGCAGGTCGGTGCAGTTCAGGTGTGGATAACAATGAAAGGACAATACTTGGTGTTTCAACTTAGAAAAGACAAGAAAGAGAAGAAAAAAAACAACATCTTGTGCTTTTACTCTTTTTTTTTATACCACTATAAATGAAAAGATCCCAATTAATTAACGGTTCTCAATAGATAACACATCTATTTTTAATTCTAAGAGTTTCTTCAACTATTGTGCCTTTCATGGCGTTAATGTAATTGTTGCACTCGTGTTATGTTGAGTGTGTGAAGCATGGTTTGGGACTGGCTGGGTTATGGATCCTGTGGACGCCGTGCCTTGTTTTGATTGATTGATTGGTTCCTGTCTGCCGTTGTTCCATGAGTACGCTGGTTATCGTGTGTTTCTCTGTGAACACCTGAGTGTGACCTTTAGTCTGTGCATGCAGTGTTACACCACGATGTCCCCTCATTATATTAGCTAGTATACCTACACACACACGCACGCACACACACACACACACACAAACACACACACACGCACGCAAACACACACACGCACACGCACACACACACACACACACGCACGCACACACACACACGCACGCACGCACTCACACACACACACACACACACACACACGCACACACACACACACACACACACACGCACGCACACACACACGCACGCACGCACGCACACACACACACACACACACACACACACACACACTCACGTGCACAGACACACACACACACACTCACGTGCACAGACACACACACACACACTCACATGCACAGACACACACACACACACACACACACACACACTCACGTGCACAGACACACACACACACACTCACATGCACAGACACACACACACACACACACACACGCGCACGCACGCACGCACACGCACACACACACACACTCACGTGCACAGACACACACACACACACTCACATGCACAGACACACACACACACACACACGTGCACAGACACACACACACATCCTATTTCTCTGTATTGTATTATCTCTACCTAAATGTGTTATTCCAAAAACACTATCCCTCCTACTCTCCCTCACCCTCCCACTCTCCCTCCTACTCTCCCTCCTACTCTCCCTCCTACTCTCCATCCTACTCTCCATCCTACTCTCTCTCCCGCTCTCCCTCCCGCTCTCCCACCCACTCTCCTCTCAACTCTCCCTCCTACTCTCCCTTCCACTCTCCCTCTCCCTCCTACTCTCCCTCTTACTGTCCCTCTGACTCTCCCTTCTACTCTCCCTCCTACTCTCCCTCCTACTCTCCCTCCTGCTCTCCCCCTACTCTCCCTCCCACTCTCCCTCATACTCTCCCTCATACTCTCCCTCCCTCTCTCCCTCCCTCTCTCCCTCCCTCTCTCCCTAAATGTGTTATTCCAAAAACACTCTCCCTCCTACTCTCCCTCCCTTCTCCCTTCTACTTTCCCTCCCACTCTCCTGTCTACTCTCCCTCTCCCTCCCACTCTTCCTCCTACTCTCCCTCATACTCTCCCTCATACTCTCCCTCCCTCTCTCCCTCCCTCTCTCCCTCCCTCTCTCCCTCCCTCTCTCTCGTCAACAATTCCTCAGCAGAATGATCAAAGTCAAACACGACAGGGAAAAGCTTCTTTAAAAACATGAGAGACACACCAAGCATGACTCCCTTTACCCACATGATGTGAATTTGTTTTGCCCCCTTCCTCTTCTCTATATCACCCCCCCCCCCCTTCGCATCCCAAAGCCTGCTTGCTGCCTGATGTGAAATGGATTGATTTCAAAGATTCCCTAGCTGTCAGATAACTGTAAAATCCTCTCCACTGAGCCATCAGTGTTATAACTCTGAGAGGCTCAGCGGGGGCATGGGGTCACGCTCCATTCGCTACAGTTCTTAAAACAGATTTTATACACACTATATTGTCTTGACATTTCAATCGTATTTGTACGTCCATGTAGACTGACTCCCTCTCCATGCAGGGGCCATTTTACACCAGTATCCTACTTAACTATGTAAATCTTTCTTTCCCCTTGACGCTACATTATAAACTGGGGTAAGCCATACAGTAACTAGTGACCATTAATTATTATGTTAATTGGATATATAATGTTAATTATATATTAATTGATTGATTACTTTGATTGATTGGTGGATGGATTAAAATGTATTGACGGGATTGTAGTTTGCCTGTTACTGTTGAATTCTTGCTGTAACAGTGTATGATCAAACTGTGGATGGGACAAATGAATAGTCTGTACAGTACATAGAAGTAATGTACTGTACATAGAAGAGCTGTTGAAGGATGGTTTGGTTTTAATTCATAGTTAAGTCAACAGGTTGAAATGAGGAAGGTCTCTTTGTTGGTTGAATTGATTAACAATTAGGCAAATGTTTTATTTTCCTCAAAAATTCTTAAAGTGTGTTGAGAGATAATTTATTGTAATCTACACTGGGGAGGGTTATGTTTTATTTTCATGTTAATCCCATATAATTACATGTAGATGATACCTAAAATTAATCCAACAAACATTATTATTATAAATTCCATTTTGGAAAAAAATGATTAGGCTCTAGTCTAAAAGAACAGAATGTAAAAGTTGTGATGAATATTAGTCCAATATTTTGCCTCCTGCATTTCAGCCCAGTGTTGTTTATAGCACATTCCAAGAGTGTGCTCCACTGTAGTTCCGGTGTAGTTCCGGTGTAGTTCCGGCTGTAGTTCTGGTGTAGTTCAGGCTGTAGTTCCGACTGTAGTTTCCGGTGTAGTTCCGGCTGTAGTTCCGGCTGTAGTTCCGGCTGTAGTTCCAGTGTGTGTGTGTGTGTGTGCTGACTGTTTGTGTGTGTGCTGACTGTATGTGTGTGTGTGTAGGGGGGCGATGGTGTGTGTGTGTGTGTGTGTGTGTGTGTGTGTGTGTGTGTGTGTGCTGACCGTGTGTGTGTGCTGACCGTGTGTGTGTTGTCTTTGTCCCCAGTTAAAACAGAACCAATGAGCAGCAGTGACATCACCACCCCAGTAGCCGACGCCTCCCTAGACAGCTTCCCAGGATCAGGTGAGACGGGAGGGGACCCGTGTGTGTGTTTGCTTGCTGCGTAAAATAAAATATAATGTGTGAATAGCAGAGCAGTAGAATGATCTGGTTTCCTCAGCCGGATCTGTATCCAACTCATGTTGCATGTCAGAAATATATGGTCATCTTTTCCACCTCGGCCAAACATCAACTCACTACCCAGTATAATTAAACATCACAACCCAGTATAATTAAACATCACTACCCAGTATAATTAAACATCACTACCCAGTATAATTAAACATCACTACCCAGTATAATTAAACATTACTACCCAGTATAATTAAACATCACATCACAACCCAGTATAATTAAACATCACTACCCAGTATAATTAAACATCACTACCCAGTATAATTAAACATCACTACCCTGTATAATTAAACATCACATCACTACCCAGTATAATTAAACATCACATCACTACCCAGTATAATTAAACATCACTACCCAGTATAATTAAACATCACTACCCAGTATAATTAAACATCACATCACTACCCAGTATAATTAAACATCACTACCCAGTATAATTAAACATCACATCACTACCCAGTATAATTAAACATCACTAACCAGTATAATTAAACATCACTACCCAGTATAATTAAACATCACTACCAAGTATAATTAAACATCACATCACTACCCAGTATAAGTAAACATCACCTCACTACCCAGTATAATTAAACATCACTACCCAGTATAATTAAACATCACTACCCAGTATAATTAAACATCACATCACTACCCAGTATAATTAAACATCACTAACCAGTATAATTAAACATCACTACCCTGTATAATTA
>NW_027010079.1:0-35690 GCF_036934945.1 Oncorhynchus masou masou
TACCTGAGTGGTATGATGGCTGCGTGGTCCCATGGTGTTTGTACTTGCGTACTATTGTCTGTACAGAGCAGTGGTTTCTTCCTTGCTGAGTGTCCTTTCAGGTTATGTCGATATAGGACTCGTTTAACTATGGATATAGATACTTTTGTACCTGTTTCCGCCAGCATTTTCACAAGGAACTTTGCTGTTGTTCTGGGATTGATTTGCACTTTTCGCACCAAAGTACATTCATCTCTAGGAGACAGAACGCGTCTCCTACCTGAGTGGTATGATGGCTGCGTGGTCCCATGGTGTTTGTACTTGCGTACTATTGTCTGTACAGATGAACGTGGTACCTTCAGGTGTTTGGAAATTGCTCCCAAGGATGAACCAGACTTGTGGAGGTCTACAATAATTTTTCTGAGGTCTTGGCTGATTTATTTTGAAATAGCAGTAAAACCTTGAAACCAGCTCTTGCCTTGACAGGAAGCCAGCGTAGGGAGGCTAGCACTGGAATAATATGATCACATTTTTTGGTTCTAGACAGGATTCTAGCAGCCGTATTTAGCACTAACTGAAGTTTATTTAGTGCTATATCCGGGTAGCCGGAAAGTAGAGCATTGCAGTAGTCTAACCTAGAAGTAACAAAAGCAAGGATACATTTTTCTGCATCATTTTTGGACAGAAAGTTTCTGATTTATGCAATGTTACGTAGATGGAAAAAAGCTGTCCTTGAAACAGTCTTGATGTGTTCGTCAAAAGAGAGATGCTCAGGGTCCAGAGTAACGCTGAGTGTCCTTCACAGTTTTATTTGAGACGACTGTACAACCATTAAGATGAATTGTCCAGATTCAACAGATTCTTAGTCACTCTATTACCTCTCAATACGTTTCTTAGTCACTCTACTACCTATCAATACATATCTTAGTCACTCTACTACCTATCAATACATATCTTAGTCACTCTACTACTTTGCAATACATCTCAATACATCTATGGGTCCTGTGTGGCTCAGTCGGTAGAGCATGGCGCTTGCAACGCCAAGCGTCGTGGGTTCGATTCCCGCTGGGGCCACCCATATGTAAAAGTAGTGGCCCCAGCCGACTTGTAAGTCGCTTTGGACAAAAGCGTCTGCTAAATGGGATATATATATCTCTTAGTCACTCTACTTCACTTCCTCTCATTGTCTCTTTCTTCCTCCTAAGATATGCAGCTTTAGAAACTGTTCTTCATCTCATATCTTCTTCATCTCAATAATTACATGGCAATATAGCAATGTTGCTAGTGCACAGGGCTGTGGGCCAGAAGGTTGTGGTTACAAGGGCAGGAGCGAAGCAATCTAATTTATAATAAAATGCATGTCTCTATCTTCATATTTGCAATAAAATAAATAGAACAATTGCCTTTAATAACCACATTTCATGCAATTGTACATAATTTGACATGAGTGGAGACAAAGCAGAATGTTTTATAAAACCACAGCAGAGTGGAGATGACTTTCAGAACCCATGAGCTGCCCATCTCCGATTGATTGTGCTGTTGCTGCCACTTCAATGGAATGGAATTTATGTAAGTGACTTGAATCTGGCTTTTTGTAAGGGCAAAAAACACTGGTAAATATATTGAACAAAAATATATAGACGCAACATGCAACAATTTCAAAGATTTTACTGAGATACAAGTCATATAAGGACATCAGTAATTTGAAATACATTCATTAGACCCTAATCTATGGATTTTACATGACTGGGAATGCAGATATACATCTGTTGGTCACAGATACCTTCTTTCTAAAAGTAGGGGCATGGATCAGAAAACCAGTTAGTATCTGGTGTGACCATTTGCCTCTTGCAGCAAGACGTATCACCTCCGCATAGAGTTGAACAGGCTGTTGATTGTGGCCTGTGGAATGTTGTTCCAGTCCTCTGTGCGAAGTTGCTGGATATTGTCAGAACTGGAACACGCTGTTGTACATGTCGACATGATCAATGGGTGACATGTCTGGTGGTCTGGTGACATGTCTGGTGACATGTCTGGTGACATGTCTGGTGAGTATGCAGACCATGGGAAGAACTGGGACAATTTCAGAATCCAGGAATTGTGTACAGATCCTTGCAACATGGGGCCGTGCATTATCATGCTGAAACATGAGGTGATTGCGGCGGATGAATGGCACGACAATGGGCTTCAGGATCTCATCAATAGAATGCAATTGTATTTGTTGTCCATAGCATATACTTGACCTGTTCACAATGTTGACATCAGCAATCTGCTCGGCCCACACAACGCCATACACGTGATCTGCGTTTGTAGGCCGGTTGGACGTAATGCCAAATTCTCTAAAAACAACATTGGAGGTGGCTTAAGGTAGAGAAGTGAACATTCAATTCTCTGGCAACAGCTCCGGTAGACATTCAGGCAGTCAGTGTGCCAGTTGCACGCTCCCTCAAAACTTGATACATCTGTGGTGTTATGTGGAGTAATGGATTACATGTAATGGGTTACATGTAATGGATTACAAAACACACCGTTAACTGTGATCTATTACTTTACTTTTAAATTGTAATCAGATTACAGTTACTTTTGAAAAACTAGCCGATTACATCAAGGATTCCTTTTTAAATTCAGAAAGGGATGTTTCTGAGAAAAACAAAATCTTCTCTATTTTCTCAATGACATTCAAATCAGCATTGAAAAAAAAGGCTCAAGTTTAAAATTTGTTCTACCTGAGCGAGTCTGACCACAAGCTGGAGACCACTGTGATGACACATCAAATGATGACCACCAATCAGAGACCACTATGAAGTCACACCAAATGATGACCTTCAGTTAGAGACCACTATGATGACACATCAAGTGATGACCACCAATCAGAGACCACTATGAAGTCACACCAAATGATGACCACCAGTTAGAGACCACTGTGATGACACATCAAGTGATGACCACCAATCAGAGACCACTGTGATGACACATCAAGTGATGACCACCAATCAGAGACCACTGTGATGACACATCAAGTGATGACCACCAGTTAGAGACCACTATGATGACACATCAAGTGATGACCACCAATCAGAGACCACTATGAAGTCACACCAAATGATGACCACCAGTTAGAGACTACTATGATGACACATCACATTTACATTTACATTTAAGTCATTTAGCAGACGCTCTTATCCAGATCAAGTGATGACCACCAATCAGAGACCACTGTGATGACACATCAAGTGATGACCACCAATCAGAGACCACTGTGATGACACATCAAATGATGACCACCAATCAGAGACCACTATGAAGTCACACCAAATGATGACCACCAGTTAGAGACCACTATGATGACACACCAAATGATGACCACCAGTTAGAGACCACTATGATGACACATCAAGTGATGACCACCAATCAGAGACCACTATGAAGACACACCAAATGATGACCACAAGTTAGAGACCACTGTGATGACACACCAAATGTGTTTGATGGATTGTGGGAAAAGAGCAGGAATAGGCTTTTGTAGGCTACAGTCCAAGCTATGTCTTCCAATGGTGCGACTGCTATAGGCATTCAAATATTATCCAACTTGAATAAACGCTTGGAGGTAAGGATGACAGTAGTGGTGGTCTACGGTGATACGGATATCACTTATTATTGATATCTACACAGCGCATTGATGTGAATCACACTGCTGCTCTCTCTCTTTTAGCTATTTGCGCCTTACAGATTGAGGTTGTTTATTGTCTTTATAATCAATAATGTTTCAACCCGACAATACTGTTTTCAATAGAAAGGAAAAATAACAAACGGCGCGCCCTCGGGAGTGCGCCAAATCAGGTCTGCATACTTCCTCTGTCCTCTGACCAAAATGGCTTTTTACTTGTCGTTTTTCAAAATAAAAGCCTGAAACATTGTCTAAAGACTGTTGACATCTAGTGGAAGCCATATGAACTGCAATCTGATTCCTAACCCATTGGATTATCTATTAAGCATTGAGTTGAAAAGCAGCCACATGAAAATAATTCCACTTCCTGGATGGATTCTTATCAGGTTATTCCCTGCCATATCAGTTCTGTTATACTCAGACATTATTTTGTCAGTTTTGGAAACTTTAGAGTGTTGTCTATCCAATCTACCAATTATATCCATATCCTAGCTTCTGGGCCTGGGTAACAGGCAGTTTACTTTGGGCACACTTTTCATCCGGAGGTGAAAATACTGTCCCCTACCCAAGAGAGGTTAAAGGCACAGTCAACTTAGTGTATGTCAACTGCTGACCAACTGAAATTGTGATACAGTGATAAGTGAAATATGATGATTGGGTGGGTGGGTGGGTGGGTGGGTGGGTGGGTGGGTGGATGGGGTGGATGGTTGGGTGGGTGGGTGGATGGGTGGATGGATGGATGGGTGGATGATTGGGTGGGTGGGTGGGTGGGTGGATGGATGGATGATTGGGTGGATGGGTGGGTGGGTGGGTGGGTGGATGGATGATTGGGTGGGTAGGTGGGTGGGTGGGTGGATGGATGGATGGATGATTGGGTGGGTGGATGGATGGATGATTGGGTGGGTGGGTGGGTGGTGGGTGGGTGGGTGGATGGATGATTGGGTGGGTGGATGGGTGGATGGATGGGTGGATGATTGGGTGGGTGGGTGGATGATTGGGTGGATGGATGGATTTAGGTGTGTCTGAGAGGTAGGAAGTGTGGGAAAATATGGAAGGTTGGGACAAGCTTGGTCTGGGTGGTTAAGGGTAAGGGTTGGCAAGAGTGCGAAGTAGAGACAAGCTTGGTTTGGGTGGGATAAAAAGGGGGAGAACACTGCGAGGGGGAGGTGGAGAGGGATGGGTTTTGCTTGGGAGAGAGAGAGAGAGAAGGAAGGATTTAACTAAACCACAATGTAATTGTATCAGACACTCCTCTGAAGTACATGCGGGGCCTCCACTCATCTCACATCAGTCTGTCAGTGGACCCACTATTACACTACACTATTATTTTAATTCCCAAGGTAATAAAAACTGACGACAGTACTTAAGTCTTTCTCTAATATACGTACAATACCAACATCACAGATGTTTGATGCATACAGAGAGGAGTTGGAGCTTTAAGCCCTAAAAGACAAAGAGGTACTCTGCTTTATTATTATTTTATTTTTTTGTGGGGGGTGTGTGTTCTCTGTTAGATAAATCATCCCACATGCTCACATTCTGTGTATATGTATATGTATAACTATGTATTTATACTCTGACTCTCCAATTCCATGGGATGTCCACCGTCCTCATATGACTTGTCTACTAAAAAAAATGTTATCTGCTTCTACAGACTTTGGATCAGACTTAGATTTTGTACACGACCAACAAAATACAATGTATTACATGGGAATGTGCACAAAAAAAACACATGGTTCTTGAACACTTAAACAGATCTGTCAGCAGATATAGTTTTCCTGCAAGAGTTAAAAAAAAGATTTAAAGAAGGAGAAAGTAATATTTCAAGAGGAGCTGTGTTGGCGAGGCCTATGCTGCCACCTACTGTGGTAACAGCAGAGGTGTAGGCATCTTGATAAATAAGACAACACCATTCCCCTTATATCCCAGCACACAGACCAAGAAGACCGCTTTATAATGTTGAATTGTACCTAAATTGTACCTTTCATTGTGTATTCAACAAGGGGCAAATCTGGTGTTATATAGAATTCAAGCTATATGAGATCAAACACAAACAGTTATTTTAGCAGGCTTACTCTAAATAATACATTCGTAAGTTAGGGCAGACGTTAGCTAAGTAAAAAAGGCTAATTTAAGGATGCCTCCAAAGAGATGAACAATTTTATCTGTAAAAAATCATTTGCAGGACACCGAGAGATTATTATTCTCAACTACAAAAGCTATTCAAGAACTGACTACATTTTATTTCCCAAAAATGTGACCGACCGCCTGATTCAGTCTTATGTAGCAAACTTTTTTTTTTTTACTTGATAAAAGTAGAGACTCTTTACTTGGGATAAAAGTAGAGACTCTACAAAATGGTATATGATACACTGCATTTGAGAAACAATGGGAAAGTAATTCTGCTTCGAAATTAAAAAAACAACGTGTAACCCCACTTTTGAGAATGTTTTGGTACATCGACTGGTGAGTTTCTCTTTGTCTACGCCCATTCAGCATTGTCCACGCCCTCTCAAAGCCGGCCCCACCCATCATTCTATGGATACATATGTGAGCTCATGTGCTAAACAGTGAGTAGTGTAGTAAAGATTAAGACTAAAAGTGCTAAAAGTAGTAGTCTACAATATAAGGAAAAAATACATGTAAACAAAGTGCACTGATAAAAATATTTTATCAACATTAGATAACATAGTAGCAATATAGAAAATAGATAGTGTCAATATATACAGTGCCTTGCGAAAGTATTCGGCCCCTTTGAACTTTGCGACCTTTTGCCACATTTCAGGCTTCAAACATAAAGATATAAAACTGTGTTTTTTTGTGAAGAATCAACAACAAGTGGGACACAATCATGAAGTGGAACAACAATTATTGGATATTTCAAACTTTTTTAACAAATTAAAAACTGAAGAATTGGGCGTGCAAAATTATTCATAGATAATATACATAGAAAATAGATAGTGTCAATATATATATATATATAAAAGTGTCAATGCCAGTAGAGAAATAACAAAATAATATGCGGTATGAAGAAGAACAATATCAATAACCACATCAGTAATACTGGTGATAAATGAGGTCGTTATGTACATACAATCAGGGGTAAAAAGTGGCTGAGCAGTCGGATAAAAAAATAATAGTAGCAGCAACGTATGGTGTGTGTGTTAGCAGAGAGTCATGTGAACAGATAGTGTTGATGACTGGGGAACTCTCCCCCAGCGAGGAACTGGTCTGTCAGAGAGTCATGTGAACAGATAGTGTTGATGACTGGGAACTCTCCCCCAGCGAGGAACTGGTCTGTCAGAGAGTCATGTGAACAGATAGTGTTGATGACTGGGAACTCTCCCCCAGCGATGAACTGGTCTGTCAGAGAGTCATGTGAACAGATAGTGTTGATGACTGGGAAATCTCCCCAGCGATGAACTGGTCTGTCAGAGAGTCATGTGAACAGATAGTGTTGATGACTGGGAACTCTCCCCCAGCGATGAACTGGTCTGTCAGAGAGTCATGTGAACAGATAGTGTTGATGACTGGGAACTCTCCCCAGCGATGAACTGGTCTGTCAGAGAGTCATGTGAACAGATAGTGTTGATGACTGGGAACTCTCCCCCAGTGATGAACTGGTCTGTCAGAGAGTCATGTGAACAGATAGTGTTGATGACTGGGAACTCTCCCCCAGCGATGAACTGGTCTGTCAGAGAGTCATGTGAACAGATAGTGTTGATGACTGGGAACTCTCCCCCAGCGATGAACTGGTCTGTCAGAGAGTCATGTGAACAGATAGTGTTGATGACTGGGAACTCTCCCAGCGATGAACTGGTCTGTCAGAGAGTCATGTGAACAGATAGTGTTGATGACTGGGAACTTCCCCAGCGAAGGAACTGTCTGTCAGAGAGTCATGTGAACAGATAGTGTTGATGACTGGGAACTCTCCCCCAGCGATGAACTGGTCTGTCAGAGAGTCATGTGAACAGATAGTGTTGATTACCGGGAAATCTCCCCCAGCCATGAACTGGTCTGTCAGAGAGTCATGTGAACAGATAGTGTTGATGACTGGGAACTCTCCCCAGCGATGAACTGGGTCTGTCAGGAGAGTCATGTGAACAGATAGTGTTGATGACTGGGAACTCTCCCCCAGCGATGAGAATTGGTCTGTCAGAGAGTCATGTGAACAGATAGTGTTGGATGACTGGGAACTCTCCCCCAGTGATGAACTGGTCTGTCAGAGAGTCATGTGAACAGATAGTGTTGATGACTGGGAACTCTCCCCCAGCGATGAACTGGTCTGTCAGAGAGTCATGTGAACAGATAGTGTTGATGACTGGGAACTCTCCCCCAGCGATGAACTGGTCTGTCAGAGAGTCATGTGAACAGATAGTGTTGATGACTGGGAACTCTCCCCCAGCGATGAACTGGTCTGTCAGAGAGTCATGTGAACAGATAGTGTTGATGACTGGGGAACTCTCCCCCAGCGATGAACTGGTCTGTCAGAGAGTCATGTGAACAGATAGTGTTGATGACTGGGAACTCTCCCCCAGCGATGAACTGGTCTGTCAGAGAGTCATGTGAACAGATAGTGTTGATGACTGGGAAATCTCCCCAGCGATGAACTGGTCTGTCAGAGAGTCATGTGAACAGATAGTGTTGATGACTGGGAACTCTCCCCAGCGATGAACTGGTCTGTCAGAGAGTCATGTGAACAGATAGTGTTGATGACTGGGAACTCTCCCCAGCGATGAACTGGTCTGTCAGAGAGTCATGTGAACAGATAGTGTTGATGACTGGGAAATCTCCCCAGCGATGAACTGGTCTGTCAGAGAGTCATGTGAACAGATAGTGTTGATGACTGGGAACTCTCCCCCAGCGATGAACTGGGTCTGTCAGAGAGTCATGTGAACAGATAGTGTTGATGACTGGGAACTCTCCCCCAGCGATGAACTGGTCTGTCAGAGAGTCATGTGAACAGATAGTGTTGATGACTGGGAACTCTCCCCCAGCGATGAACTGGTCTGTCAGAGAGTCATGTGAACAGATAGTGTTGATGACTGGGAACTCTCCCCCAGCGATGAACTGGTCTGTCAGAGAGTCATGTGAACAGATAGTGTTGATGACTGGGAACTCTCCCCAGCGATGAACTGGTCTGTCAGAGAGTCATGTGAACAGATAGTGTTGATGACTGGGAACTCTCCCCCAGCGATGAACTGGTCTGTCAGAGAGTCATGTGAACAGATAGTGTTGATGACTGGGAACTCTCCCCCAGCGATGAACTGGTCTGTCAGAGAGTCATGTGAACAGATAGTGTTGATGACTCAGCTCTCCCCAGCGATGAACTGGTCTGTCAGAGAGTCATGTGAACAGATAGTGTTGATTACTGGGAAATCTCCCCCAGCGATGAACTGGTCTGTCAGAGAGTCATGTGAACAGATAGTGTTGATGACTGGGAACTCTCCCCAGCGATGAACTGGTCTGTCAGAGAGTCATGTGAACAGATAGTGTTGATGACTGGGAACTCTCCCCCAGCGATGAACTGGTCTGTCAGAGAGTCATGTGAACAGATAGTGTTGATGACTGGGAACTCTCCCCAGTGATGAACTGGTCTGTCAGAGAGTCATGTGAACAGATAGTGTTGATGACTGGGAACTCTCCCCAGCGATGAACTGGTCTGTCAGAGAGTCATGTGAACAGATAGTGTTGATGACTGGGAACTCTCCCCAGCGATGAACTGGTCTGTCAGAGAGTCATGTGAACAGAGGTGTTGATGACTGGGAACTCTCCCCAGCGATGAACTGGTCTGTCAGAGAGTCATGTGAACAGATAGTGTTGATGACTGGGAACTCTCCCCCAGCGATGAACTGGTCTGTCAGAGAGTCATGTGAACAGATAGTGTTGATGACTGGGAACTCTCCCCCAGCGATGAACTGGTCTGTCAGAGAGTCATGTGAACAGATAGTGTTGATGACTGGGAACTCTCCCCAGCGATGAACTGGTCTGTCAGAGAGTCATGTGAACAGATAGTGTTGATGACTGGGAAATCTCCCCCAGCGATGAACTGGTCTGTCAGAGAGTCATGTGAACAGATAGTGTTGATGACTGGGAACTCTCCCCAGCGATGAACTGGTCTGTCAGAGAGTCATGTGAACAGATAGTGTTGATGACTGGGAACTCTCCCCCAGCGATGAACTGGTCTGTCAGAGAGTCATGTGAACAGATAGTGTTGATGACTGGGAAATCTCCCCCAGCGATGAACTGGTCTGTCAGAGAGTCATGTGAACAGATAGTGTTGATGACTGGGAACTCTCCCCCAGCGATGAACTGGTCTGTCAGAGAGTCATGTGAACAGATAGTGTTGATGACTGGGAACTCTCCCCCAGCGATGAACTGGTCTGTCAGAGAGTCATGTGAACAGATAGTGTTGATGACTGGGAACTCTCCCCCAGCGATGAACTGGTCTGTCAGAGAGTCATGTGAACAGATAGTGTTGATTACTGGGAAATCTCCCCCAGCGATGAACTGGTCTGTCAGAGAGTCATGTGAACAGATAGTGTTGATGACTGGGAACTCTCCCCCAGCGATGAACTGGTCTGTCAGAGAGTCATGTGAACAGATAGTGTTGATGACTGGGAACTCTCCCCCAGCGATGAACTGGTCTGTCAGAGAGTCATGTGAACAGATAGTGTTGATGACTGGGAACTCTCCCCCAGTGATGAACTGGTCTGTCAGAGAGTCATGTGAACAGATAGTGTTGATGACTGGGAACTCTCCCCCAGCGATGAACTGGTCTGTCAGAGAGTCATGTGAACAGATAGTGTTGATGACTGGGAACTCTCCCCCAGCGATGAACTGGTCTGTCAGAGAGTCATGTGAACAGATAGTGTTGATGACTGGGAACTCTCCCCAGCGATGAACTGGTCTGTCAGAGAGTCATGTGAACAGATAGTGTTGATGACTGGAAATCTCCCCCAGCGATGAACTGGTCTGTCAGAGAGTCATGTGAACAGATAGTGTTGATGACTGGGAACTCTCCCCCAGCGATGAACTGGTCTGTCAGAGAGTCATGTGAACAGATAGTGTTGATGACTGGGAAACTCTCCCCAGCGATGAACTGGTCTGTCAGAGAGTCATGTGAACAGATAGTGTTGATGACTGGGAACTCTCCCCCAGCGATGAACTGGTCTGTCAGAGAGTCATGTGAACAGATAGTGTTGATGACTGGGAACTCTCCCCCAGCGATGAACTGGTCTGTCAGAGAGTCATGTGAACAGATAGTGTTGATGACTGGGAACTCTCCCCAGCGATGAACTGGTCTGTCAGAGAGTCATGTGAACAGATAGTGTTGATGACTGGGAACTCTCCCCAGCGATGAACTGGTCTGTCAGAGAGTCATGTGAACAGATAGTGTTGATGACTGGGAACTCTCCCCAGCGATGAACTGGTCTGTCAGAGAGTCATGTGAACAGATAGTGTTGATGACTGGGAACTCTCCCCCAGCGATGAACTGGTCTGTCAGAGAGTCATGTGAACAGATAGTGTTGATGACTGGGAACTCTCCCCAGCGATGAACTGGTCTGTCAGAGAGTCATGTGAACAGATAGTGTTGATGACTGGGAAATCTCCCCAGCGATGAACTGGTCTGTCAGAGAGTCATGTGAACAGATAGTGTTGATGACTGGGAACTCTCCCCCAGCGATGAACTGGTCTGTCAGAGAGTCATGTGAACAGATAGTGTTGATGACTGGGAACTCTCCCCAGCGATGAACTGGTCTGTCAGAGAGTCATGTGAACAGATAGTGTTGATGACTGGGAACTCTCCCCCAGCGATGAACTGGTCTGTCAGAGAGTCATGTGAACAGATAGTGTTGATGACTGGGAACTCTCCCCCAGCGATGAACTGGTCTGTCAGAGAGTCATGTGAACAGATAGTGTTGATGACTGGGAACTCTCCCCCAGCGATGAACTGGTCTGTCAGAGAGTCATGTGAACAGATAGTGTTGATGACTGGGAACTCTCCCCCAGCGATGAACTGGTCCGTCCGAACCACGCACGAACAAGGGAATCTATATTCGGAGAGGCTATTTCTGTCCTGCCCTTGACTTTTGTGCCGGCCATGTGATGTCCATAGCCTCTTCGTCGCAATACTCCCGGATCTTCTCAAAAATATAAGTTTGTCTAGATGTGTCCAGTCCAGCTGGTTCTTGTACAGGCAGACCATTTAAGGGAGGACGGATGTCAATGCTGCTCAGCAGCTGAAACTGTAAAACAGGAAATAACAACAATATGACATTACAACATTGCATAACATAAATTCACCTCCCAAGATTAGATAAGATTAGATAAGAAAAATAACCTCATACAATGCAATGAAAATTATGTTCACCTGAAGTGCTGGTACTGCTTGATATGAGGCAGCGGCCTGAAGTGCTGAGTCATGTGTTGTTTCCAGCCATACTGTAGCTTTCCTCCAGTACCGTACCATCCTCAAGTCCAACCAGCTGTGGGATGTCGACCCCTGTCATAGTGCTGTCCTTCACAACACCAGCAATCTCAGACAACTCTGGTCTTTCTGAAGCGCTACTTGATGAGGCCGAAGCACCAGTCGGGGCAAACTTGGTGTGGCCTGTGATCAAGAAGTGAATGTCCAGACTGTGGTGGAGCTTGTGCAAGGTCCGCCAGGCACAATACCAGAGCACAAACTCGTTCTTGTTTTGGCCACTGCAGTTGTCACAATTCAGGTCCACACATGTTTCCCCAACTCTGTAGTTGGTGAAGAAATGTATCTGGCTCTAACCAGAATAGAAAGCAGAGTGGGAGGTCCCAGTCCACAACTGAGCAAGAGGACAAGTACATTAGAGTGTCTAGTTTGAGAAACCAGACACCTCTTAAGTCCTAAACTGGCAGTTTCATTAAATAGTACGGGCAAAACACCCGTCTCAACGGCAACTCCGGGATGCTGGCCTTCTAGGCAGAGTTACAAAGAAAAACCCATATCTCAGACCGGCCATTAAAAAGAAAAGATTAAGATGGGCTAAAGAGCACAGACACTGGACAGAGGAACTCTCCATAGAAGGCCAACATCCCAGAGTCACCTCTTCACTGTTGACGTTGAGACTGGACAGAGGAACTCTGCCTAGAATGCCAGCATCCCGGAGTCGCCTCTTCACTGTTGACGTTGAGACTGGACAGAGGAACTCTGCCTAGAATGCCAGCATCCCGGAGTCGCCTCTTCACTGTTGACGTAAAGACTGGACAGAGGAACTTTGCCTAGAAGGTCAGCATCCCAGAGTCGCCTCTTCATTGTTGACGTTGAGACTGGACAGAGGAACTCTGCCTAGAAGGCCAGCATCCCAGAGTTGCCTCTTCACTGTTGACGTTGAGACTGGACAGAGGAACTCTGCCTAGAAGACCAGCATCCCGGAGTCGCCTCTTCACTGTTGATGTTGAGACTGTACAGAGGAACTCTGCCTAGAAGGCCAGCATCCCGGAGTCGCCTCTTTCTTCACTGTTGACATTGAGACTGGACAGAGGAACTCTGCCTAGAAGGCCAGCATCCCGGAGTCTCAAATGTATAAATGTATAAATCTAGACATACATTTAGGATTTCCCACAAGGTAAAAAACAGGGACCCTGAGCAGCGACCCGTCAGCCACCAGCCCAAGCATCCAACCGCCAGACCACCAGCCCTCTAAAACAGGGACCCTGAGCAGCGACCCATCAGCCACCAGCCTAAGCATCCAACCGCCAGACCACCAGCCCTCCAAAACGGGGACCCTGAGCAGCGACCCATCAGCCACCAGCCTAAGCATCCAACCGCCAGACCACCAGCCCTCCAAAACGGGGACCCTGAGCAGCGACCCATCAGCCACCAGCCTAAGCATCCAACCGCCAGACCACCAGCCCTCCAAAACGGGGACCCTGAGCAGCGACCCATCAGCCACCAGCCCAAGCATCCAACCGCCAGACCACCAGCCCTCCAAAACGGGGACCCTGAGCAGCGACCCATCAGCCACCAGCCCAAGCATCCAACCTCCAGACCACCAGCCCTCCAAAACGGGGACCCTGAGCAGCGACCCGTCAGCCACCAGCCCAAGCATCCAACCGCCAGATCACCAGCCCTCCAAAACGGGGACCCTGAGCAGCGACCCATCAGCCACCAGCCTAAGCATCCAACCGCCAGACCACCAGCCCTCCAAAACGGGGACCCTGAGCAGCGACCCGTCAGCCACCAGCCCAAGCATCCAACCGCCAGACCACCAGTCCTCCAAGTTCCCACAGTTCCCCGAGAGGTTCCCTTCAACCATCTGAGAACCCCCCCCCCCTCCCACACATTAAAAATAAAATAATTCCATTACCCCCCTGACCCCCACTGCACCAACATCCAACAAAATGAACAAAAGAGAAAAAAGAGGAACACAAAGAAATTGAAAACAACAATGCAAAAAAAAAAAAGATTTCAAGTATTGATGTATCATGTTACATAAGTATTCAGACTCTTTACTCAGCACCTTGTTGAAGCACCTTTGGCAGCGATTACAGCCTTGAGTCTTCTTGGGTATAACGCTACAAGCTTGGCATCTGTATTTGGGGAGTTTCTCCCATTCTTCTCTGCAGATCCTCTCAAGCTCTGTCAGGTTGGATGGGGAGCATCGCTGCACAGCTATTTTCAGGTCTCTCCTGAAATGTTTGATTAGGTTCAAGTCTGGGCTCTGGCTGGGCTACTCAAGGACATTAAGAAACTTGTCCCGAATATATCTGTGAAGGATTTATGCAGAGGATCTCTCCCTAGCCCCTGTAGCCCCGTATCTGTGAAGGATGTGTGCTAATGATCTCTCCCTAGTCCCTGAAGTTCCGTATCTGTGAAGGATGTATGCTAATGATCCCTCTCTAGCCCATGTAGCCCCGTATCTGTGAAGGATGTATGCTAATGATCTGTCCCTAGTCCCGAAGCCCTGTATATGTGAAGGATTTATGCAGATGATCTCTCCCTAGTCCCTGAAGTCCCGTATCTGTGAAGGATGTGTGCTAATGATCTCTCCCTAGCCCCTGTAGCCCCGTATCTGTGAAGGATGTATGCTAATGATCTCTCCCTAGCCCCTGAAGCCCCATATCTGTGAAGGATGTATTATGATGATCTCTCCCTAGTATCTGAAGCCCCGTATCTGTGAAAGATCTAGGCTGATGCCTGTGTTTTTGGAGAGAGCATATCGAGAGGTGCTGCTTGGCTACCGTCATGGCCGAGAGCAAACACAGGGAGATCAGCCAACAACAAGACAGGATCTTGGACCAGGCAGACCTTATTGAGAATATACAGTCCATGATTAAAAACAAATGAAGTCCTGCAGACACCAAGCCTGTGTCATAGGGCCCTGGTCAAAGTAGTACACCATATAGTGAATAGGGTGCACTTTCAGATGCAGCCAAAATCATGATTGTGAAGCTACTATCTGTACATTATGGCAATGCAATAAGACCTGCAATCATTTCAGATGCTCTTCAGATGCTTAGTAACTAGTGTTGTTATATTGCAGTGTAATCTTTCATCTCAGCATCTGTTAGTAAATACAGCATGACAGGAAGTCTACAGTACAGACAGACAGACATACAGACAGACAGACAGACAGACAGACAGACAGACAGACAGACAGGCAGACAGACAGACAGACAGACAGACAGGGACAGTCTGGGTCTACAGTACAGAGCCAGTAGACAGACAGACAGACAGACAGGCAGACAGACAGACAGACAGGGACAGTCTGGGTCTACAGTACAGAGCCAGTAGACAGACAGACAGACAGACAGACAGACAGACAGACAGACAGACAGACAGACAGACAGGGACAGTCTGGGTCTACAGTACAGAGCCAGTAGACAGACAGACAAGCAGACATCTGTCTTGCACATTGCTGTGAGGAGAAGTTCCACTGAGGTTTGGGGAGCATTCTGAACCATGGCACTGATTTGCCTGATAATTCCCTCAGTCTGGAAGTTTAAACTAGCCATGCCTGAGGACATTACAGTCTCTATAACTTATAGGGCCACCTAGAATCAACTGCATTGTGAAGTGGATGAAAGTCAAAAAAGGAATGTCATCTATGAAGGTTGAGAGAAACAGAGATTGAGATAGAGGGGAAGGAGAGAGAGAGAGAGTTGCATTTTTGAGAGAAAGAGAGATTGAGATAGAGGGGAAGGAGAGAGACAGAGAGTTGCATTTTTGAGAGAAAGAGAGATTGAGATAGAGGGGAAGGAGAGAGACAGAGTTGCATTTTTGAGAGAAAGAGAGATTGAGATAGAGGGGAAGGAGAGAGACAAAGAGTTGCATTTTTGAGAGAAAGAGAGATTGAGATAGAGAGGAAGGAGAGAGACACAGAGTTAAAACATTTTTTAGAGAAAGAGAGAGAGAAAATTACCGAATTCCTCTGGTCTTTGCTGCCGGTCAGGTGAGAGCAGACCCCCACATGTGTTTGCTATACGCACTGGATTGTGGGTATACTTGTCTACTCCCTCTCCACCCCAACTTGGTCTCTCAGGGAAGCTGAGCCCCTGGACAATAACGACTCTGAACCCCACAGCCAACTGTGATATAATGGAAAACACTGAGAAGTCTTCTGAGAGAATTAGACAGATGGACAGGTGTGGGAAAGCGACAAAGGAACATTGCTACATAGCTACAGCATCGCTAAAAATCACTGGATGTAACGATCAGACTTTGAAATAATAAAAGCATATTTTGGCTGAGCTTGATTGGCAATATGGGTACAATAAAATATTTTGGAAAAGTATTTGAACCCAGGACAGACTGCCGTACAGAAGTATGTGGGAAGAACCAACACTGAGGTTGGCATGGGTTATGCTGTGAACCCTCTGACTTTACACTCTGAGGTTGGCATGGGCTATGCTGTGAACCCTCTAACCTTACACTCTGAGGTTGGCATGGGTTATGCTGTGAACCCTCTGACTTTACACTCTGAGGTTGGCATGGGCTATGCTGTGAACCCTCTAACCTTACACTCTGAGGTTGGCATGGGTTATGCTGTGAACTCTCTGACTTTACACTCTGAGGTTGGCATGGGTTATGCTGTGAACCCTCTGACTTTACACTCTGAGGTTGGCATGGGTTATGCTGTGAACTCTCTGACTTTACACTCTGAGGTTGGCATGGGTTATGCTGTGAACCCTCTGACTTTACACTCTGAGGTTGGCATGGGCTATGCTGTGAACCCTCTAACCTTACACTCTGAGGTTGGCATGGGTTATGCTGTGAACCCTCTGACTTTACACTCTGAGGTTGGCATGGGTTATGCTGTGAACTCTCTAACCTTACACTCTGAGGTTGGCATGGGTTATGCTGTGAACTCTCTAACCTTACACTCTGAGGTTGGCATGGGCTATGCTGTGAACCCTCTAACCTTACACTCTGAGGTTGGCATGGGTTATGCTGTGAACTCTCTAACCTTACACTCTGAGGTTGGCATGGGTTATGCTGTGAACCCTCTAACCTTACACTCTGAGGTTGGCATGGGTTATGCTGTGAACTCTCTAACCTTACACTCTGAGGTTGGCATGGGTTATGCTGTGAACCCTCTAACCTTACACTCTGAGGTTGGCATGGGTTATGCTGTGAACTCTCTAACCTTACACTCTGAGGTTGGGATGGGTTATGCTGTGAACCCTCTGACTTTACACTCTGAGGTTGGCATGGGTTATGCTGTGAACTCTCTAACCTTACACTCTGAGGTTGGCATGGGTTATGCTGTGAACCCTCTAACCTTACACTCTGAGGTTGGCATGGGTTATGCTGTGAACCCTCTAACCTTACACTCTGAGGTTGGCATGGGTTATGCTGTGAACCCTCTGACTTTACACTCTGAGGTTGGCATGGGTTATGCTGTGAACCCTCTGACTTTACACTCTGAGGTTGGCATGGGTTATGCTGTGAACCCTCTGACTTTACACTCTGAGGTTGGCATGGGTTATGCTGTGAACCCTCTAACCTTACACTCTGAGGTTGGCATGGGTTATGCTGTAAACCCTCTAACCTTACACTCTGAGGTTGGCATGGGCTATGCTGTGAACCCTCTAACCTTACACTCTGAGGTTGCATTGGTTTATGCTGTGAACCCTCTAACCTTACACTCTGAGGTTGGCATGGGTTATGCTGTGAACTCTCTAACCTTACACTCTGAGGTTGGCATGGGTTATGCTGTGAACCCTCTGACTTTACACTCTGAGGTTGGCATGGGTTATGCTGTGAACTCTCTAACCTTACACTCTGAGGTTGGCATGGGTTATGCTGTGAACCCTCTAACCTTACACTCTGAGGTTGGCATGGGTTATGCTGTGAACCCTCTAACCTTACACTCTGAGGTTGGCATGGGTTATGCTGTGAACCCTCTGACTTTACACTCTGAGGTTGGCATGGGTTATGCTGTGAACCCTCTAACCTTACACTCTGAGGTTGGCATGGGTTATGCTGTGAACCCTCTAACCTTACACTCTGAGGTTGGCATGGTTATGCTGTGAACCCTCTAACCTTACACTCTGAGGTTGGCATGGGTTATGCTGTGAACCCTCTGACTTTACACTCTGAGGTTGTCATGGGTTATGCTGTGAACTCTCTAACCTTACACTCTGAGGTTGGCATGGGTTATGCTGTGAACCCTCTGACTTTACACTCTGAGGTTGTCATGGGTTATGCTGTGAACCCTCTGACTTTACACTCTGAGGTTGTCATGGGTTATGCTGTGAACCCTCTGACTTTACACTCTGAGGTTGTCATGGGTTATGCTGTGAACCCTCTGACTTTACACTCTGAGGTTGTCATGGGTTATGCTGTGAACCCTCTGACTTTACACTCTGAGGTTGTCATGGGTTATGCTGTGAACCCTCTGACTTTACACTCTGAGGTTGCCATGGGTTATGCTGTGAACCCTCTGACTTTACACTCTGAGGTTGTCATGGGTTATGCTGTGAACCCTCTGACTTTACACTCTGAGGTTGTCATGGGTTATGCTGTGAACCCGCTAACCTTACACTCTGAGGTTGTCATGGGTTATGCTGTGAACCCTCTGACTTTACACTCTGAGGTTGCCATGGGTTATGCTGTGAACCCTCTGACTTTACACTCTGAGGTTGTCATGGGTTATGCTGTGAACCCTCTAACCTTACACTCTGAGGTTGGCATGGGTTATGCTGTGAACCCTCTGACTTTACACTCTGATGTTGTCATGGGTTGTGCTGTGAACTCTCTAACCTTACACTCTGAGGTTGGCATGGGTTATGCTGTGAACCCTCTGACTTTACACTCTGAGGTTGTCATGGGTTATGCTGTGAACCCTCTGACTTTACACTCTGAGGTTGTCATGGGTTATGCTGTGAACCCTCTGACTTTACACTCTGAGGTTGTCATGGGTTATGCTGTGAACCCTCTGACTTTACACTCTGAGGTTGTCATGGGTTATGCTGTGAACCCTCTGACTTTACACTCTGAGGTTGTCATGGGTTATGCTGTGAACCCTCTAACCTTACACTCTGAGGTTGGCATGGGTTATGCTGTGAACCCTCTGACTTTACACTCTGAGGTTGTCATGGGTTATGCTGTGAACCCGCTAACCTTACACTCTGAGGTTGTCATGGGTTATGCTGTGAACCCTCTAACCTACAGTTGTTGAAATAATCAGTCCTGGGTGCCTGTGTAATGCTGTATCAACGTGTTCTGCATGTGTGAATGTGTTTCTCACTCCCTCATCGGCAGAGTGTGGGGTCGACAGGGTAACGCCATGTTGTGGTGAATGTGTCTCATCGGCAGAGTGGGGTCGACAGGGTAACGTCATGTTGTGGTGAATGTGTTTCATCGGCAGAGTGTGGGGTCGACAGGGTAACGTCATGTTGTGGTGAATGTGTCTCATCGGCAGAGTGTGGGGTCGACAGGGTAACGTCATGTTGTGGTGAATGTGTCTCATCGGCAGAGTGTGGGGTCGACAGGGTAACGTCATGTTGTGGTGAATGTGTCTCATCGGCAGAGTGTGGGGTCGACAGGGTAACGTCATGTTGTGGTGAATGTGTCTCATCGGCAGAGTGTGGGGTCGACAGGGTAACGTCATGTTGTGGTGAATGTGTCTCATCGGCAGAGTGTGGGGTCGACAGGGTAACGTCATGTTGTGGTGAATGTGTCTCATCGGCAGAGTGTGGGGTCGACAGGGTAACGTCATGTTGTGGTGAATGTGTCTCATCGGCAGAGTGTGGGGTCGACAGGGTAACGTCATGTTGTGGTGAATGTGTCTCATCGGCAGAGTGTGGGGTCGACAGGGTAACGTCATGTTGTGGTGAATGTGTCTCGTCGGCAGAGTGTGGGGTCGACAGGGTAACGTCATGTTGTGGTGAATGTTAAAAGACCAGATGGAAAGAATTCTCTCAATTCACATTCTTGGTCAGTGGGTTTTACTGTCGTCAGATCGTTACCAACAGTTACAGAGGAGATGAAGTACCAATTTACTGCTTCAGCATGGTGAAAAGTCTTGTGTGCCAAGATACATATATATATATATATATATATATATATATATATATATATATATGCAATTTACAGTCAAGCATGCATAATGTTGTATGTTTGGGTAGTCTATCAAATCAAAGTTTATTTGTCACATGCGCTGAATGCAACATGTGTAGACCTTACAGTGAAATGCTTACTTACAGGCTCTAACCAACAGTGCAAAAAAGGTATTAGGTGAACCATAGGTAGGTAAAGAAATAAAACAACAGTAAAAAGACAATGAAAAACAGTAGGGAGGCAATAAAAGTAGCGAGGCTACATACAGACACCGGTTAGTCAGGCTGATTGAGGTAGTATGTACATGTAGAAGTGACTATGCAGATATGGTGAACAGAGAGTAGCAGTAGCGTAAAGAGGGGTTGGCAGGTGGTGGGACACAATGCAGATAGCCCGGTTAGCCAATGTGCGGGAGCAGTGGTTGGTCGGGCCAATTTAGGTAGTATTGAGTACATATGTACATGAATGTATAGTTAAAGTGACTATGCGTATATGATAAACAGAGAGTAGCAGCAGCGTAAACGAGGGGTTGGGGGGGAACACAATGCAAATAGTAATTAGTCCGGGTAGCCATTTGATTACCTGTTCAGGAGTCTTATGGCTTGGGGTTAAAACTGTAGAGAAGCCTTTTTTGTCCTAGACTTGGCACTCCGGTACCGCCTGCCATGCGGTAGTAGAGAGAACAATCTATGACTGGGGTGGCTGGAGTCTTTGACAAGATTTAGGGCCTTCCTCTGACTCCGCCTGGTGTAGCGGTCCTGGATGGAAGGAAGCTTAGTCACAGTGTGCTGGGCCGTACGCACTACCCTCTGTACGTTTCACCACCCTCTGCAAGTTGTAAGTCCCGCACCTGCAAGTGTTGCCTGTAATCCATGGCTTCTGGTTGTGGTATGTACGCACAGTCAATGTGGGGACGACGTCATCGATGCACTTATTGATAAAGCCAGTGACTGATGTGGTGTACTCCTCAATGCCATCGGAAGAATCACGGAACATGTTCCAGTCTGTAGCAAAACAGTCCTGTAGTTTAGCATCAAATCAAATCAAATCAAATCAAATACAATTTTATTTGTCACATACACATGGTTAGCAGATGTTAATGCGAGTGTAGCGAAATGCTTGTGCTTCTAGTTCCGACAATGCAGTAATAACCAACAAGTAATCTAACTAACAATTCCAAAACTACTGTCTTATACACACAAGTGTAAGGGGATAAAGAATATGTTCATAAGGATATATGAATGAGTGATGGTACAGAGCAGCATAGGCAAGATACAGTAGATGGTATTGAGTACAGTATATACATATGAGATGAGTATGTAAACAAAGTGGCATAGTTAAAGTGGCTAGTGATACATGTATTACATAAAGATGCAGTGGATGATATAGAGTACAGTATATACGTATACATATGAGATGAATAATGTAGGGTATGTAAACATTATATTAGGTAGCATTGTTTAAAGTGGTTAGTAATATATTTTACGTCATTTCCCATCAATTCCCATTATTAAAGTGGCTGGAGTTGAGTCAGTGTGTTGGCAGCAGCTACTCAATGTTAGTGGTGGCTGTTTAACAGTCTGATGGCCTTGAGATAGAAGCTGTTTTTCAGTCTCTCGGTCCCAGCTTTGATGCACCTGTACTGACCTCGCCTTCTGGATGATAGCGGGGTGAACAGGCAGTGGCTCGGGTGGTTGTTGTCCTTGATGATCTTTATGGCCTTCCTGTAACATCGGGTGGTGTAGGTGTCCTGGAGGGCAGGTAGTTTGCCCTCGGTGATGCGTTGTGCAGACCTCACTACCCTCTGGAGAGCCTTACGGTTGTGGGCGGAGCAGTTGCTGTACCAGGCGGTGATACAGCCCGCCAGGATGCTCTCGATTGTGCATCTGTAGAAGTTTGTGAGTGCTTTTGGTGACAATCCGAATTTCTTCAGCCTCCTGAGGTTGAAGAGGCGCTGCTGCGCCTTCTTCACGATGCTGTCTGTGTGGGTGGACCAATTCAGTTTGTCTGTGATGTGTATGCCGAGGAACTTAAAACTTACTACCCTCTCCACTACTGTTCCATCGATGTGGATAGGGGGTGTTCCCTCTGCTGTTTCCTGAAGTCCACAATCATCTCCTTAGTTTTGTTGACGTTGAGTGTGAGGTTATTTTCCTGACACCACACTCCGAGGGCCCTCACCTCCTCCCTGTAGGCCGTCCCGTCGTTGTTAGTGATCAAGCCTACCACTGTTGTGTCGTCCGCAAACTTGATGATTGAGTTGAGGCGTGCGTGGCCACGCAGTCGTGGGTGAACAGGGAGCACAGGAGAGGGCTCAGAACGCACCCTTGTGGGGCCCCAGTGTTGAGGATCAGCGGGGTGGAGATGTTGTTGCCTACCCTCACCACCTGGGGCGGCCCGTCAGGAAGTCCAGTACCCAGTTGCACAGGGCGGGGTCGAGATCCAGGGTCTCGAGCTTGATGACGAGCTTGGTGGGTACTGTGGTGTTAAATGCCAAGCTGTAGTCAATGAACAGCATTCTCACATAGGTATTCCTCTTGTCCAGATGGGGTAGGGCAGTGTGCAGTGTGGTTGAGATTTCATCGTCTGTGGACCTATTTGGGCGGTAAGCAAATTGGAGTGGGTCTAGGGTGTCTGGTAGGGTGGAGGTGATATGGTCCTTGACTAGTCTCTCAAAGCTCTTCATGATGACGGAATGAGTGCTACGGGGCGGTAGTAGTTTTGCTCAGTTACCTTAGCTTTCTTGGGAACAGGAACAATGGTGGCCCTCTTGAAGCATGTGGGAACAGCAGACTGAGATAGGGATTGATTGAATATGTCCGTAAACACACCAGCCAGCTGGTCTGCGCATGCTCTGAGGGCGCGGCTGGGGATGCCGTCTGGGCCTGCAGCCCTGCAAGGGTTAACACGTTTAAATGTTTTACTCACCTCGGCTGCAGTGAAGGAGAGTCCGCATGTTTTCGTTGCAGGCCGTGTCAGTGGCACTGTATTGTCCTCAAAGCGGGCAAAAAAAGTTATTTAGTCTGCCTAGGAGCAAGACATCCTGGTCCGTGACTGGGCTGGTTTTCTTTTTGTAGTCCGTGATTGACTGTAGACCCTGCCACATACCTCTTGTGTCTGAGCCGTTGAATTGAGATTCTACTTTGTCTCTATACTGACGCTAGCTTGTTTGATAGCCTTGCGGAGGGAATAGCTGCGCTGTTTGTATTCGGTCATGTTTCCAGTCACCTTGCCCTGATTAAAAGCAGTGGTTCGCGCTTTCAGTTTCACGCGAATGCTGCCATCAATCCACGGTTTCTGGTTTGGGAATGTTTAAATCGTTGCTATGGGAATGACATCTTCAACGCACGTTCTAATGAACTCCCACACCGAATCAGCGTATTCGTCAATGTTGTTGTCTGACGCAATACGAAACATATCCCAGTCCATGTGATGGAAGCAGTCTTGGAGTGTGGAATCAGCTTGGTCGGACCAGCGTTGGACAGACCTCAGCGTGGGAGCTTCTTGTTTTAGTTTCTGTCTGTAGGCAGGGATCAACAAAATGGAGTCGTGGTCAGCTTTTCCGAAAGGAGGGCGGGGCAGGGCCTTATATGCGTCGCAGAAGTTAGAATAACAATGATCCAAGGTTTTGCCAGCCCTGGTTGCGCAATCGATATGCTGATACAATTTAGGAGTCTTGTTTTCAGATTAGCCTTGTTAAAATCCCCAGCTACAATGAATGCAGCCTCAGGATGTATGGATTCCAGTTTGCAAAGAGTCAAATAAAGTTCGTTCAGAGCCATCGATGTGTCTGCTTGGGGGGGAATATATACGGCTGTGATTATAATCGAAGAGAATTCTCTTGGTAGATAATGCGGTCGACATTTGATTGTGAGGAATTCTAAATCAGGTGAACAGAAGGATTTGAGTTCCTGTATGTTTCTGTGATCACACCACGTCTCATTAGCCGTAAGGCATACGCCCCCGCCCCTCTTCTTACCAGAAAAATGTTTGTTTCTGTCGGCGCGATGTGTGGAGAAACCCGCTGGCTGCACCGCATCCGAGAGTGTCTCTCCAGTGAGCCATGTTTCCGTGAAGCAAAGAACGTTACAGTTTCTGATGTCCCTCTGGAATGCTACCCTTGCTCGGATTTCATCAACCTTGTTGTCAAGAGACTGGACATTGGCGAGAAGAATGCTAGGGAGTGGTGCACGATGTGCCCGTCTCCGGAGTCTGACCAGAAGACCGCCTCATTTCCCTCTTTTACGGAGTCGTTTTTGGGTCGCCGGCTGGGATCCATTCCGTTGTCCAGGTTGAAAGGCAGAACACAGGATCCGCTTCGCGAAAGTCATATTCTTGGTCGTAATGATGGTGAGTTGACGCTGCTCTTATATTCAGTAGTTCTTCTCGACTGTATGTAATGAAACCTAAGATGACCTGGGGTATTAATGTAAGAAATAACACTGCATAGTTTTCTAGGAACGCAAAGCGAGGCGGCCATCTCTGTCGGCGCCGGAAGAAACAGAAGAGAGTGAAGAAAGAGAGAAGAGAGTAAAGGGAGAGAGAAGAGTGAAGAAGAGAGAGAAGAGAGTGAAGAAGAGAGAAGAGAGTGAAGAAGAGAGAGAAGAGAGTGAAGAAGAGAGTGAAGAGTGGCTTCCAGTTGAAGCTCGCATCCGCTACAAGACCATGGTGCTTGCCTACGGAGCTGTGAGGGGAACTGTGAGGGGAACGGCACCGCAGTACCTCCAGGCTCTGATCAGGCCCTACACCTAAGCAAGGGCACTGCGTTCATCCACCTCTGGCCTGCTCGCCTCCCTACCACTGAGGAAGTACAGTTCCCGCTCAGCCCAGTCAAAACTGTTAAGCTGCTCTGGCCCCCAATGGTGGAACAAACTCCCTCACGACGCCAGGACAGCGGAGTCAATCACCACCTTCCGGAGACACCTGAAACCCCACCTCTTCAAGGAATACCTAGGATAGGATAAGTAATCCTTCTCACCCCCCCTTAATGATTTAGATGCACTATTGTAAAGTGGCTGTTCCACTGGATGTCAGAAGGTGAATTCACCAATTTGTAAGTCGCTCTGGATAAGAGCGTCTGCTAAATGACTTAAATGTAAATGTAAATGTAAGAGAGAGACAGTGAAGAAGAGAGAGAGAGTGAAGAGAGAGAAGAGAGTGAAGAAGAGAGAGAAGAGAGTGAAGAGAGAGAAGAGAGTGAAGAGAGAGAGAAGAGAGTGAAGAAGAGAGAGAAGAGAGTGAAGAAGAGTGAGAAGAGAGTGAAGAAGAGAGAAGAGAGTGAAGTGAGAGAGAGAAGAGAGAAGAAGAGAAGAAGAGTAAAGGGGAGAGAAGAGAGTGAAGAAGAGAGAGAAGAGAGTGAAGAAGAGAGAGAGAGTGAAGAAGAAGAGAGAGAAGAGAGTGAAGAAGAGAGAGAGTGAAGAGAGAGACAGTGAAGAAGAGAGAGAGAGTGAAAGAGAGAAGAGAGTGAAGAAGAGAGAGAAGAGAGTGAAAGAGAGAGAGAAGAGAGTGAATTAGAGAGAGAAGAGAGTGAAGAAGAGTGAGAAAAAAGTGAAGAAGAGAGAAGAGAGTGAAGTGAGAGAGAGAAGAGAGTGAAGAAAGAGAGAGAAGAGTGAAGAGAGAAAGAGAGTGAAGATGAGAGAGAAGACAGTGAAGAAGAGAGAGAGAGTGAAGAAGAGAGAAAAGACAGTGAAGAAGAGAGAGAAGAGAGTGAAGAAGAGAGAAGAGAGTGAAGAGAGAGAGTGAAGAGAGAGAGAAGAGAGTGAAGAAGAGAGAGAGTGAAGAGAGAAGAGAGTGAAGAAGAGAGTGAGAGAGAGTGAAGAGAGAGAAGAGAGTGAAGAAGAGAGAAAGTGAAGAGAGAGAGAATAGAGTGAAGAAGAGAGAGAAGTAAAGAGAAGAAGAGTGAGAAGAGAGTGAAGAGAGAGAATAGAGTGAAGAAGAGAAGAAGAGAGTGAAGAGAGAAAGAGAAGAGAGTGAAGAAAGAGAAGAAGAGTGAAGAGATATTTAAATAGAGAAGAGAGTGAAGAAGAGAGAGAAGAGAGTGAAGAAGAGAGAAGAGAGTGAAAGAGAGAGATAGTGAAGAAGAAGAGAGAAGAGAGTGAAGAGAGAGAGAGTGAAGAGAGAAGAGAGTGAAGAAGAGAGAGAAGACAGTGAAGAGAGAGAGTGAAGAGAGAGAAGAGAGTGAAGAGAGAAGAAAGTGAAAAGAGAGAGAAGAGAGGAAGAGAGAGAGAAGAGAGTGAAGAGAGTGAAGAAGAGAGAGAAAGAGTGAAGAGAGAGATAGAGAGAGAGAAGAGAGTGAAGAAGAGAGAGAAGAGAGTGAAGAAGAGAGAGAAGAGATTGAAGAGAGAGAAGAGAGTGAAGAGAGAGAGAAGAGAGTGAAGAGAGAGAGAAGAGAGTGAAGAAGAGAGAGAGACAGTGAAGATGAGAGAGAAGAGAGTGAAGAAGAGAGAGAAGAGAGTGAAGAGAGTGAAGAAGAGAGAGAAGAGAGTGAAGAGAGAGAGAAGAGAGTGAAGAAGAGAGAGAGAGAGTGAAGAGAAAGAGAAGAGAGTGAAGAGAGAGAGAAGAGAGTGAAGAGAGTGAAGAGAGAGAGAGAGAGAGATTTACCATAAAGCAAAGCTCTCCCTATCCTGCTGACTACTGTGAAAGACGATCATCAAATTGACTCCGTGTGTAAATGTACTGTTAACTTTCCAGCCGCTAAAAGCAGTGTGGCATTCTTCCTGTACTGCTCAGTCATTTTAACCGATTCAGTACAAAGCAACCACAGCATATTATATTACTGTACAGTAAGTATCCATGTCTCCATTTTTTACATTTTAAAGGTTAAATCAAATTCCAAATCTCACTGACAAAATTGTCTGGACTTTTCCTTGGTTATTTTGAACAGAACTATTCTCTATTCCCACCTCAACAGAAATCTCACCCTAACCCAGTGGAACTCCCTTCTACTCCTCACCCTAACCCAGTGGAACTCCCTTCTACTCACCCTAACCCAGTGGAACTCCCTTCTACTCACCCTAACCCAGTGGAACTCCCCTCTACTCACCCTAACCCAGTGGAACTCCCTTCTACTGCTCACCCTAACCCAGTGGAACTCCCTTCTACTACTCACCCTAACCCAGTGGAACTCCCTTCTACTCCTCACCCTAACCCAGTGGAACTCCCTTCTACTCCTCACTCTAACCCAGTGGAACTCCCTTATCCTCACCCTAACCCAGTGGAACTCCCTTCTACTCCTCACCCTAACCCAGTGGAACTCCCTTCTACTCCTCACCCTAACCCAGTGGAACTCCCTTATACTCCTCACCCTAACCCAGTGGAACTCCCTTATACTCCTCACCCTAACCCAGTGGAACTCCCTTATACTCACCCTAACCCAGTGGAACTCCCTTATACTCCTCACCCTAACCCAGTGGAACTCCCTTCTACTCACCCTAACCCAGGGGAACTCCCTTCTACTCACCCTAACCCAGTGGAACTCCCTTCTACTCACCCTAACCCAGTGGAACTCCCTTCTACTCACCCTAACCCAGTGGAACTCCCTTCTACTCCTCACCCTAACCCAGGGGAACTCCCTTCTACTCACCCTAACCCAGTGGAACTCCCTTCTACTCCTCACCCTAACCCAGTGGAACTCCCTTCTACTACTCACCCTAACCCAGTGGAACTCCCTTCTACTCCTCACCCTAACCCAGTGGAACTACCCTTAACCCAGTGGAACTCCCTTCTACTACTCACCCTAACCCAGTGGAACTCCCTTCTACTCCTCACCCTAACCCAGTGGAACTCCCTTCTACTCACCCTAACCCAGGGGAACTCCCTTCTACTCACCCTAACCCAGTGGAACTCCCTTCTACTCACCCTAACCCAGTGGAACTCCCTTCTACTCACTCTAACCCAGTGGAACTCCCTTATACTCCTCACCCTAACCCAGTGGAACTCCTTCTACTCCTCACCTAACCCAGTGGAACTCCCTTCTACTACTCACCCTAACCCAGTGGAACTCCCTTCTACTCACCTAACCCAGTGGAACTCCCTACTACTCACCCTAACCCAGTGGAACTCCCTTCTACTCCTCACCCTAACCCAGTGGAACTCCCTTCTACTACTCACCCTAACCCAGTGGAACTCCCTTCTACTCTTCACCCTAACCCAGTGGAACTCCCTTCTACTACTCACCCTAACCCAGTGGAACTCCCTTCTACTCTTCACCCTAACCCAGTGGAACTCCCTTCTACTCCTCACCCTAACCCAGTGGAACTCCCTTCTACTACTCACCCTAACCCAGTGGAACTCCTTCTACTCTTCACCTAACCCAGTGGAACTCCCTTCTACTACTCACCCTAACCCAGTGGAACTCCCTTCTACTACTCACCCTAACCCAGTGGAACTCCCTTCTACTCCTCACCCTAACCCAGTGGAACTCCCTTCTACTCTTCACCCTAACCCAGTGGAACTCCCTTCTACTCACCCTAACCCAGTGGAACTCCCTTCTACTACTCACCCTAACCCAGTGGAACTCCCTTCTACTCACCCTAACCCAGTGGAACTCCCTTCTACTACTCACCCTAACCCAGTGGAACTCCCTTCTACTCTTCACCCTAACCCAGTGGAACTCCCTTCTACTCACCCTAACCCAGTGGAACTCCCTTCTACTACTCACCCTAACCCAGTGGAACTCCCTTCTACTACTCACCCTAACCCACTGGAACTCCCTTCTACTACTCACCCTAACCCAGTGGAACTCCCTTCTACTACTCACCCTAACCCAGTGGAACTCCCTTCTACTCTTCACCCTAACCCAGTGGAACTCCCTTCACTACTCACCCTAACCCAGTGGAACTCCCTATACTACCCTAACCCAGTGGAACTCCCTTCTACTACTCACCCCAACCCAGTGGAACTCCTTCTACTCACCCTAACCCAGTGGAACTCCCTTATACTCCTCACCCTAACCCAGTGGAACTCCCTTCTACTCACCCTAACCCAGTGGAACTCCCTTATACTCACCCTAACCCAGTGGAACTCCCTTCTACTCACCCTAACCCAGTGGAACTCCCTTCTACTCACCCTAACCCAGTGGAACTCCCTTATACTCCTCACCCTAACCCAGTGGAACTCCCTTCTACTCACCCTAACCCAGTGGAACTCCCTTATACTCACCTTAACCCAGTGGAACTCCCTTCCTCACCCTCAGTGGAACTCCTTCTACTCACCCTAACCCAGTTGAACTCCCTTCTACTACTCACCCTAACCCAGTGGAACTCCCTTCTACTCCTCACCCTAACCCAGTGGAACTCCCTTCTACTCCTCACCCTAACCCAGTGGAACTCCCTTCTACTCCTCACCCTAACCCAGTGGAACTCCCTTCTACTCCTCACCCTAACCCAGTGGAACTCCCTTCTACTCCTCACCCTAACCCAGTGGAACTCCCTTCTACTCCTCACCCTAACCCAGTGGAACTCCCTTCTACTCCTCACCCTAACCCAGTGGAACTCCTTCTACTACTCACCCTAACCCAGGGAACTTCCTTCTACTCACCCCAACCCAGTGGAACTCCTTCTACTCCTCACCCTAACCCAGTGGAACTCCCTTCTACTCGATCCTGGTCCCTCCCCCTCCTCTCTGCATGTGTTGGGGTTGGTGTGTTGTGCTTCATATTATTTCTACATGTGTGTTTGGAAATGTCTGAATGTGAGTATGTGTCTGTGAGCATGTGTCTGTGAGCATGTGTCTGTGAGTATGTGAGTGTGTGTGTGAGTGATTAAGTGAATGTGTCGCTGTGTGGGCTTTGAGAGTGACAGAGAGAGAAGGAGAGAAAGAATGAGATGAAGGGAGAGGGAAATAGAAACTGTGTGCAAGTCTGTCTTTCCGCCATTGAGGTTGAGACTGTGTGTATGCATGTTTTAAGACTGTATATGTCTCTGACTGTCTTTCCACCTGTGAGTGTGCACGGTACATCCACACGTGTGAGTGAGTGTGAGTGAGTGAGTGATTGAGTGTGAGTGATTGAGTGTGAGTGATTGAGGTGAGTGAGTGAGTGAGTGAGTGAGTGAGTGAGTGAGTCAGTGAGGAGGAGGAGTGAGTGGTGAGTGAGTGAGTGAGTGAGTGAGTGTGAGAGTGTGAGTGAGTAAGTGAGTGAGTGTGTGTTGGTGTCTCAGTGTGTGTGTCAGAGAGTGTGTGTGTGTGTCAGAGTGTGTGTGTCAGAGAGTGTGTGTGAGTCAGAGTGTGTGTGTGTCTGAGTGTGTGTGTGTGTTGGTGTGTCAGAGTGTGTGTGTCAGAGAGTGTGTGTGAGTCAGAGTGTGTGTGTGTCTGAGTGTGTGTGTGTGTTGTGTGTCAGAGTGTGTGTGTCAGAGAGTGTGTGTGTGTTGGTGTGTCAGAGTGTGTGTGTCAGAGAGTGTGTGTGAGTCAGAGTGTGTGTGTCTGAGTGTGTGTGTGTGTGTTGGTGTGTCAGGAGTGTGTGTCAGAGAGTGTGTGTGTGTGTTGGTGTGTCAGGAGTGTGTGTGTCAGAGAGTGTGTGTGAGTCAGAGTGTGTGTGTGTCTGAGTGTGTGTGGGTGTTGGTGTGTCAGAGTGTGTGTGTCAGAGCGTGTGAGTCAGAGTGTATCAGAGCCGCTGTGAGACGGTGGTTCTCTCCCTGAAGACTTCTGTTGCTGCTGCTGTTTTTCAGTGAGATGGAAAGTATTTTATTTTCTCCACATCTGCACAACACATCATCATCATCATCATCATCATCATCATCATCATCGTGGAGAGGAGGATTCCCCGCTGAAACTTTCCTCTGGAAAGAACGGCCGCCACACAGCACAGAATGCATTTCACTCATTACAGCCTAAACATTACAAACACACCATTTCATTCACTTACTAACAGCGAGTGGAAAACAAATGTAATAAATAAATACATTTATTTGTGATTATGTTATCACTCATTTGGTAATAACCAAAAATGATACATTCTTTGTGATCAACTGATTCATTTATAACTTATTCCTTTTAATGTAAATATATTTATACACATAAAAATAATTATATATCCAGTATATATTACAAATGGTAGACATTATCTGAAAGTCAGAAACTGAAACATTTTTGCCAAGTCTGAGTTCTGTTAGATTATTCATTATATTACAACTCCTACAACATCTGAGTTCTGCTAGATTATTCATTATATTACAACTCCTACAACATCTGAGTTCTGTTAGATTATTCATTATATTACAACTCCTACAACATCTGAGTTCTGTTAGATTATTCATTATATTACAACTCCTACAACATCTGAGTTCTGTTAGATGACTAATTATATTACAACTCCATCTGTGTTCTGTGTAACCATTTGCATAGTTGAGGTGATGTGGACTGGGCTTGCTCTATGACTGATTTATGTGCTGAGGTATGTCTGACATCACACTAACACCATGTCCACAAGATGCTCTGGCTGGTAACAGACAGGGCTGTGGTGTGGGAGGAGAGGATAAACCTACTCATTCATCTTTCTCTTTCCCTCACCCGTCTCTGTCTCTATTTCTTTCCTTTCCTCTTCTCTCTCTCTCCCATCTCTCTTTCTAACCCCTTCTCTCTCTCTCTATCTCTCCCATCTCTCTCTTCCAATCCTTCTCTCTCTCCCTTATCTCTCTCGCCCATTTATCTTTTTCTCTCCGCTTCTCTCTCCCTCATCTCTCTCTCCCTTCTCTCTCTCCCATCTCTTTCTCCCATCTCTCTCTTTCTACCCCTTTCTCTCTCCCATCTCTCTTCTCCCTTCTCTCTCTCCCTTCTTTCTCCATTCTCTCTCCCATCTCTCTCTTCCCCCCTGTCTCTCTCTCCCATCTCTCTCTTTCTACCCCTTTCTCTCTCTCCCATCTCTCTTCTCCCTTCTATCTCTCCCTTCTTTCTCCATTCTCTCTCCATTCTCTCTCTCCCATCTCTCTCTTTCTCCGCCTTCTCTCTCTCCCATCTCTCTCTCCCCCTTCTCTCTCTCCCTTCTTTCTCCATTCTCTCTCCCATCTCTCTTCCCCCTGTCTCTCTCTTCTCCTTCTCCCTCTCTCTCCCCCATTTCTCTTTTTCTCTCTGCTTCTCTCTCTCCCCATCTCTCTCTTTCTCCCATTTCTCTCTCCCATCTCTCTCTCCCATCTCTCTCTTTCTCCCCTTTCTCTCTCTCCCCATCTCTCTTCCCCCTCTCTCTCTCCCTTCTCTCTCTCTCCCTTCTCTCTTCCCATCTCTCTTCCCCCATTCTCTCTCTCCTTCTCCATTCTCTCTCTCCCATCGCTCTCTTTCTCCCCCTCTCTCTCACATCTCTCCCCCTTCTCTCTCTCCCTTCTTTCTCCATTCTCTCTCTCCCATCTCTCTTTTCCCCGTTCTCTCTCTCCCATCTCTCTCCCCCCTCTCTCTCCCTTCTCTCTCTCCCCATTTCTCATTTTTCTCCGCTTTCTCTCTCCCCCATCTCTCTCCCCCCTTTCTCCCTTTCTCTCTCTCCCATCTCTCTCTTTCTCCCCCTTCTCTCTCTCCCCTTCTTTCTCCATTCTCTCTCTCATCTCTTTCCCCGTCTCTCTCCCATCTCTCACATGTCTCTCTCCCCCCTTCTCTCTCTCACATCTCACTCCCATCTCCCTCTTTCTTCCCCGTCTCTTTCTCCCATCTCTCTCCCATCTCACTCTTTCTCCTCATTTTCCCTCTCCCATCTCTCTCTTTCTCCTTCTTTCTCATTTCCTCACCTTTTTTACTCCTTCCACCAGCCCATTCCTTCCTCATTTCCTCTCTCTCCCTCCTTTGATATCTTTTCTTTCTCTCTCCTTCCATCTCTATGACTGATTTATGTGCTGAGATATGTCTGACATCAAACTAACACCATGTCCACAAGATGCTCTGGCTGGTAACAGACAGGGCTGTGGTGTGGGAGGAGAGGATAAACCTACTCATTCATCTTTCTCTTTCCCTCACCCGTCTTTCCTTTCCTCTTCCCCCTTTCTCTCTCTCTTGTCTCTCTCTTTCTCTCCTCTTCTCTCTCTCCTCCCGGCTCTCTCTTCCCCTGTTCTCTCAACTCTCTCTCCTCCCATCGCTCTCTTCCCCCGTCTCGCTCATCTCTCTCTCCCATCTCTCTTTCTCCCCCTTCTCTCTCCCATCTGTCTCTTTCTCCGCCCTTCTCTCTCTCCCATCTCTCTCTCCCATCTCTCTCTTTCTCCCCCTTCTCTCTCTTTCTCTCTCTCTCATCTCTCTCTCCTATATCTCTCTTTCTCCCCCTCCTCTCTCCCATCTCTCCCTTTCTCCCCCTTCTCTCTCTCTCTCTCTTTATCCCCCTCATCTCTCTCTCTCTTGTCTCTCTCTTTCTCTCCTCTTCTCTCTCTCCTCCCGTCTCTCTCTTCCCCTCCTCTCTCAACTCTCTCTCTCCTCCCATCTCTCTCTTCCCTGTCTCGCTCATCTCTCCCATCTCTTTCTCCCCCCTCTCTCCCATCTCTCTCTTTCTCCGCCCTTCTCTCTCCCATCTCTCTCTCCTATACTCTCTTTCTCCTTCTCTCTCCCATCTCTCTCTTCTATATCTCTCTCTCTCTCCCTCCTTTCTCCCCCTCTTCTCTCCCATCTCTCTTTCTCCCCTTCTCTCTCTCTCTCCCTCTCTCCTATCCCTCTTTCTCCCCTTCTCATCTCTCTTTCTCCCCTTCTCTCCCATCTCTCTCTTTCCCCCCTTCCTCTCTCTCTCTCTCTCCTATATATCTCTTTCTCCCCTTCCCCTCTCTCTCTCTCATCTCTCTCTCCTATATCTCTCTTGCCCCCCTTCTCTCTCCCATCTCTCTCTTTCTCTGCCCTTCTCTCTCTCTCTTTTCCCCCTTCTCTCTCTCATCCTCGCCTTCTCTCTCTTTGTCAAATTATTTACAATCTGTGGATTCTATTAGATGAGATCGATTCAAATTGTTTGTTTAACAACACAGCATAGTTGAAAGATATATGGTGCACAGAAATCTGAAAACGGTGGCCAGCAGAGATGGTGGGATGGGCTGAGATGTGGAACTGGAGACAATTGGGAGTACAGTTTCTGGGCAGGGGATATAATGGAGTCAAAGATAAAAGTTTTAAAAAATAAAATAGAAAAAAAACATTGAATAACCACGCCGCCACCGCGTCGTCGCCACCACCACCACCACCACCACCACCACCACCACCACGCATATATACATATCTACGCTACCAGTCAAAAGTTCACTCATTCAAGCGTTTTCTTTATTTTTATACTCCCTTTCTACATTATATAATAATAGTGAAGACATGAAAACTATGAAATAACACATATGGAATCATGTAGTAACCAAAAAAGTGTTAAACAAATGAAAAAATATTACTAAAGTTTATTATTTGTTTATTCACGTATTTTTAATTGAATATTTAAACATACAATCTACCTGTAGGAAAGCCGTCCAACATTTACATCACATTCAGTCATCTAGCAGACACTCCCATCCAGAGAGACCCACAGGAACAACCAGGGTCAAAGCACCCTGTCTAGTGGCACGTCGGGAACACATATCTCCCACTGGGTGAATTCTGGGGAGCTGGATCAGCGACCTATCGTCAGAGGGGGCCAAGCTACCAACTGCCAAGATCAACAGTTCCCGAGAGCTGCCCGTAAAACCATCTGATAAACCCCACACAGTCCCCCTCCGGAAAACAAACATCTCCCTCAACACCCCCACCCCGTCTCCAAGCCACCCAATTCCGCCAAACAACCAACAAAATGAACAAAAAGAGAAAAACAGAACACAACAATTCAAAAACAAAAAAACATCAAGGGCAACAGAAAATCATAACAGCAAGGCTGACTGGATATGTTGGAGTGAACTGTGTGTGTGTGTGTGTGTGTGTGTGTGTGTGTGTGTGTGTGTGTGTGTGTGTGTGTGTGTGTGTGTGTGTGTGTGTGTGTGTGTGGTGGTGGCGTGTGGTGTGGTGTGTGTGTGGTGTGTGGTGTGATTTGGTGTGGTGTGGTGTGGTGTGGTGTGGTGTGGTGTGGTGTGGGTGTGTGTGTGTGTGTGTGTGTGTGTGTGTGTGTGTGTGTGGTGTGGTGTGGTGTGGTGTGGTGTGGTGTGGTGTGGTGTAGTGTGGTGTGGTGTGGTGTGTGTGTGTGTGTGTGTGTGTGGTGTGGTGTGGTGTGTGTGTGTGGTGTGGTGTGGTGTGGTGTGTGTGGTGTGTGTGTGTGTGTGTGTGTGTGTGTGTGTGGTGTGGTGTGGTGTGGTGTGGTGTGGTGTGGGTGTGGTGTGTGGTGTGGTGTGGTGTGGTGTGGTGTGTGTGTGTGTGGTGTGGTGTGGTGGGTGTGGTGTGGTGTGGTGTGGTGTGGTGTGGTGTGTGTGTGTGTGTGTGTGTGTGGTGTGTGTGTGGTGTGGTGGTGGTGTGGTGTGTGTGTGTGTGTGTGTGTGTGTGTGTGTGTGTGTGTGTGTGTGTGTGTGTGTGTGTGTGTGTGTGTGTGTGTGTGTGGTGTGGTGTGGTGTGGTGTGGTGTGGTGTGGTGTGGTGTGGTGTGGTGTGT